>NC_086327.1:55354880-55462380 GCF_036172605.1 Pelobates fuscus | reverse complement strand
CCTACAGGGATGCTGGGCAACCAACCCAGATCTCCAGCGGCAGTGTGAGTTACAGGGGGCCGGAGGTGTCGTCATTCCCCCCCCAGCAGCAGTGTGTCCTACAGAGAGCAGAGACAGTTGGTCCCTCTCTACAGCAACAGGACAATGTTACGGGAGTGGAGACAGGCGGTCTCCCTCTCCAGCGGCAGTGTGTACCCCAGGGGGCCGAAGGTGTCGCCCTTCCCCCCCAGCAGCAGTGTGTCCTACAGAGAGCAGAGACAGTTGGTCCCTCTCTACAGCAACAGGACACTGTTACGGGAGTGGAGACAGGCAGTCTCCCTCTCCAGCGGCAGCCTGTGTTTCAGGGAGAGGAGCACAGCACCCCCTCTCCCCAGCGGCAGCTGACCCTAACAAGGGGAGACACCAATCTCCCAGACGGCGCAGATGGGACCGTGGTCTCTGTGCCTGACCTACAGGGATGCTGGACAGCCTGTCCAGATCCCCAACTACCCTCACCGGGACAACCAGAGGAGGGGGTAAGTACAAATTCCCCTCCCCAGCTAACTCCTAGCGTGGCACCAGGGTTAACCGAGGCGATGTTAACCCCTACTGACGTCCATGTTCCCTTGGCTACTGAGCCGGACTATGTCCCAAGCATCCCAGCAGAAGAGCTGGCAGCTGGGCAGAGTGCAGTCGGCCTCTGCCCTACCTTTGTCCCTGATCCAGAGCCTGATGTCCTGCAGGCTACCCCAGTAGAAGCGCTGGCAGCTGGGCAGAGTGCAGTTGGCCTCTGCCCTACCTTTGTCCCTGATCCAGAGCCTGATGTCCTGCAGGCTACCCCAGTAGAAGAGCTGGCAGCTGGGCAGAGTGCAGTTGGCCTCTGCCCTTCAAGTACCCTCAGCATGTGGCCCATTACCACAGCCAAATACCCAGGTGCAGTGACTGTGTGATGTGGGTGGGCTGTTCCTGTACTTTGGTGTTGTGGGGGGGCTACTCGGACATCTGTTTATTGTGGGTGGGTGGATCGACTAATGGAGGCACTGACTGGCAGAAGGTCAGGTGCCTGGTTAGTCTTCCCCCCAAAGGGGAGATGTGTGACGAAGTGCCCTTTGCCACTTTGTCCTGGAGAGGCCTGCTTGCCTGCCTCCTCCCCTGCGACTACGGTCCTGGACTATATTGCACGTTAAAACTATATCTGGGCTTCAATGAATTTTCATTGTGCTGTCGGTGGCTCTTTAAATGGGCTGGGCAGAGACTATGGACACATAAAATATGTTTAAATGCCTTGTTGGGATTCGGTAGTAAAACCGTTCGTATGATTCTATACGAATCCTTTGTGTACCGAATAGATGGCCGCCATTTCGGGACTTACACGTGTTCGCGGCCATCTTGCGTACGAACAGCGGTGTTTGCCTGTGAACGCATGGAACTAAAATCCGAAGCGCAAACAGGCGAACCTCCGGACATCCAGAACTTCGTACGGAAACTACCGAACGACCGTCCGTTCGGTAGTTATACTTAACTTAGTATGGGGATTCTAGCGATCACGGAGATGCGAATGGATGGCAAGATTTTCGTGTCTTTTTACAGTGCGAACGGAGACCGACCGCAAGGCCAAAATTCATGGAACTATTTTCGGCTAGTTGGTCTGTGCGGTCGGTCAAATCTTTGGAACTCTGTATCTCCCGAACCATTCATCCGAATTAGCTGATTTTTGGACAGATTGTTCCCCTGAACAAGGGCTATCTGATACCAGACTTAAAGCTGTACCCCCTGTTTTTGGGGTACATCCAGAACTTGGGTAAAATAATGTATGTTTTAATTATGTTATGTGTTTATCTGAGGGGAGGAGACGTGGGGGTGTTACCATGCATGTGATTGGTCAATTTCATCCTCCCCCTGGGAGTGTCCTGTGTGTATCCTTTCCTAATAAAAAGCAGGCTGGGTGTTCCAGTCCTCAGTTCTTCTTGACCCTTCAAAACGTAGCCTTGTCTCGTTATTGGAGGGAATTGCTGTATCACACTGGGGATTGCTATGCTCTGCATATTCCCCTGAGCTTAATCACTTAGCTCTTTTAAGAGCTTGTTCCTGTTACGCTCTCCTGGAGGAGAGGTCTTCCCCACACGGTCCTGGAGGACAGAAGCCGATCCAGGGTGGAAGGAAGACGGCGCGGCTCCAGTTAAGCTACGGCGGTTGTGGAGTCTGCGTTGGTTGTGGTGTCGTCTGCAGTGCTTGGAGTCCTCTGTGAGCGCTAGGAGCATCCATCAACGGAGGGTACTCGGTCGGAGTACACGGAGCTCCGTTACAATAGTTAAGTGTTGGTTAATGATGACGAGAAATTTTAAATGTTAAATAATTATTTTCTCTCCGTACATATCAAGTAGGCTGCAGACACGAAAGAAAGTTAATCTAAACAAAGTCCTAGGGACGGTGTGGAAATAAGTGAACCTCTGTTTTTAATCTTTCAGGATTCTTCAGGCAGAAGAAGCCCTGGGAAAAACACAGCGAGGTCTACCAATGGCTTTACCGAGCGAACGGACTACTCCGCAAGGCTTACTGAGATATTCAACAAATTCTGGAGAAACCTGGCCCTGCGCCAGAGGCAGCAAGTAAAGCCTCGGCAGGACGACAGTCCACCTCATGGCACCCGCAAAATGCCCGCTGCGCCTGGTCTCCGGCTCCCTCGCGGCCAACCCCACCGCTCTACTCCCCGTGCCAAACAGTGGTCTGCAGCAGGGACCACTTAGTTCCCCACTGGGCTAGGAAGCCACAAAAGACAACACTCTACTCACCGCCCATACACCCGAAAGGTCATCTGGGGACCGACGCACCCAAAGACCCACAGCCCCACCGCACGTTGCAGAGTGACCCATGGACGCGAGAGAATGCAGCTCTCTCACCGCGAAACCACCCGACGCCAACAGCGATGCCATGCCGGGCTAGACTTACCTAACCAGGCACCACCACCACCGCTGACGGGGATCGGCTGATCCCAAGGCTGGACTTAAAACCAGACCACAGAGCTGCCAGATAGGTACAATGAGGGCCCAACTTTCACCCCTTGCTTACCGCAGCCTTACTGGTCATAAGCATATATGCCACTCTAGCATACCAACTGATGCACTAGCCTGCATGATACAACGAATAGAATGTCCTCAAGTGAGAAAGTATTTCCTCTTTTTCCTTTTCTTTTAGGTAACACCTTTCAGCATACACATAGGCACATCACTATAACATAACAATTAAAATATGCCTTAACCGCATGAATCGCACTCAGCGGCTACTATGCTATAGAAATAACCATTGTTCAGCATGTTATAAGTTTCCTTTGTTATGGTTGTTGTCATGCTACCTACTCATTTTTCTGCCTCATAGTTGAGACAGTATACATCCACATATTTGAAGGGGCACATATGTCTACCGATGCAAGCCTGTAACCCTATCACGCCTCACTGCCTTAGACATAATCATTCATAGTGTTTCACATTTCAAATCGTATGTTTACCACGTTTTCTAATCCTATGAAACTGCTTACATCTTGTTATTTTCATGTTTTAAAACCTAAAAAATGTGCTGTATAAAATGCCACATGTTGAAATGCTGACAAACCGCTTGCAGCGGCTGTTGTGGCGATATTCATGCACGAGTAAAAATAAAGAATTTAAAAAAAAAAAAAAAAATGTGTCTTTTCAGCCTATGTACAAATATGTAATATTAGCAAATATATAATTGAAAAAGAACTGCTTCATGACAGCTGGGAGTGATGGATTTTATCAAACTGTCACAGCAAATATTGAAGATATAAAGTAAAATGACACAATAAACACAAAATGAAGATAAAGAAAAAGTATAGTGTAAGTTGATTTATATAGAAGTAATATGACCCAGCATTATTTTTCAAATGATCATTGGCATATTTGCTTATCATAACTAGTTACAATATTAACATTTGTTACATACACAGTGTTCTTGCCCCTGGGAAATGAAGTAGTAACATTGCATCTCACACTCAAAGTATTTCCAATGCATTATTAAAACTACAGGCTCCTTCTTCTGCTCAGGGATAAGCAAAAAAAATGTCAAGGACATAAAACCAAAAAAAAACCAAAAAAACAGAGCCTCTTATAAATAAGAAAATGCTGTGAAAGCCAGGGTTTCTCAAGGGGACCACAATAACATTATGGACATCAGCTGGAAGTGTCTAATGATTCATAACAAAAATAAAAAAACAAATCCTTTATTGACTTTCTTTCTTTCTAAATTCCCATTTGTTTCCTTGGTTGTTTTAATATACGTGTGAAGTACACACCAGTGATTAAGCAATAGAGAGTTTAATAATATTTTTTTTTTCTTCTACTATGTGAACTGTCGGATACCTCAATGGGTCTGTTCATATAGCGGATATTACTGACAACATAGCATCCTTAACAGTGATGTTTTGCTCCCGAGTAAGATTTTGTCAAAGGTCAATTTAGCACAGTGCTAGGTCTCAAATTAAGGTCACACTAATCACATGGATAGAAATTCAGTTCTGCCTTTGTGTATGTGTATGTATGTATGTATGTATGTATGTATGTATATATATATATATATATATATATATATATACACTGCTCAAAAAAATAAAGGGAACACTTAAACAACACAATGTAACTCCAAGTCAATCACACTTCTGTGAACTCAAACCGTCCAATGAGGAAGCAACACTGAGTGACAATCAATTTCACATGCTATTGTGCAAATGGGATAGACAACAGGTGGAAATTATAGGCAATTAGCAAGACACCCCTAATAAAGGAGTGGTTCTGCAGGTGGTGACCACAGACCCCTTCTCAGTTCCCAAGCTTCCTGGCTGATGTTTTGGTCACTTTTGAATGCTGGCGGTGCTTTCACTCTAGTGGTAGCATGAGACAGTCTACAACCCACACAAGTGGCTCAGGTAGTTCAGCTCATCCAGGATGGCACATCAATTCGAGCTGTGGCAAGAAGGTTTGCTGTGTCTGTCAGTGTAGTGTCCGAAACATGGAGGCACTACCAGGAGACAGGCCAATACATCAGGAGACGTAGGAGGGCAACAACCCAGCAGCAGGACTGCTACCTCTGCCTTTGTGCAAGGAGGAACAGGAGGAGCACTGCCAGAGCCCTGCAAAATGACCTCCAGCAGGCCACAAATGTGCATGTGTCTGCTCAAACGGTCAGAAACAGACTCCATGAGGGTGGTATAAGGGCCCGACGTCCACAGGTGGGGGTTGTGCTTACAGCCCAATACCGTGCAGGACGTTTGGCATTTGCCAGAGAACACCAATATTGGCAAATTCGCCACTGGCACCCTGTGCTCTTCACAGATGAACGCAGGTTCACACTGAGCACATGTGACAGGCGGGACAGAGTCTGGAGACGTGGTGGCGAACGTTCTTCTGCCTGCAACATCCTCCAGCATGACCGGTTTGGCAGTGGGTCAGGAATGGTGTGGGGTGGCATTTCTTTGGGGGGCTGCACAGCCCTCCATGTGCTCTCCAGAGGTAGCCTAACTTCCATTAGGTACTGAGATGAGATCCTCAGACCCCTTGTGAGACCATATGCTGGTACGGTTGGCCCTGGGTTCCTCCTTATTCAAGACAAAGCTAGACCTCATGTGGCTGGCGTGTATCAGCAGTTCCTGCAAGACGGAGGCATTGATGCTATGGACTGGACCGACCGTTCCCCAGACCTAAATCCAATTGAGCACATCTGGGACATCATGTCTCGCTCCATCTACCAACGTCACGTTGCACCACAGACTGTCCAGGATTTGGCAGATGCTTTAGTCCAGGTCTGGAAGAAGATCCCTCAGGAGACCATCCGCCACCTCATCAGGAGGTCATACAGGCACATGGAGGCCACACACACTACTGAGCCTCATTTTGGACTTGTTTTAAGGACATTACATCAAAGTTGGATCAGCCTGTAGCTTGTTTTTCCACTTTAATTTTGAGTGTGACTTAAAATCCAAACCTCCAGGTGTTGACAAACTTGATTTCCATTTTTCCATTTTTGTGTGATTTTGTTGTCAGCACATTCAACTATGTAAAGAACAAAGTATTTCAGAAGAATATGTAATTCATTCAGATCTAGGATGTGTTATTTTTGTGTTCCCTTTATTTTTTTGAGCTGTGTGTGTGTGTGTGTGTGTGTGTGTGTATACCAAGATTAACCAGCAATACATGTCATATTAACCCCTTAAGACCGCAGCCAAATGTACAACTTGTGATCCAAAAATAAATGTAAACAAACCACAGAATTTTACTATATGTCTGTTCAACAATAATTTACCTCTTTCATATTAAATGCACCCACACTTTTTTATTCAGGGGAAACAGGGCTTTCATTTAACATCAAATATTTAGGTATGGAACATAATTTTATATGAATAAAACATAAAAAAAATGAGAGAAAATAAGATTAAAAAAAAAAAAATCTTAGGGGGGCGGGGCCGGACCACCAGGCTAACCGGTCGCATGCAGGAGAGGCTCCAGAAAAATCTGGCCTCTTAAGCATCAAAAAGCAGACTTTACACAAAAGAAACAGAGCCCACGAACTACATAAGGCTTTGGGAGAGGCAGCAGACCCCGGGATCGGGAGTTTTGAACCCCCAAGGGGGAATGAGAAGCTTCGAGGGCTGCGGCCTACCTGGGACGGGAGCGAGGTGGACGGCCGCTGCCAGGTCTCCCTACCCGGCTACCACATCCGGACTGCTTAAGTCGCTAGCCGGTCCCGTTTCCTCCCCCTTTGGACCGGGGGGGTCATCCCGGTCTCCACTGATGAGGGCTCGTAAAGTAAGGCAGTAAGGGGGTATAAGGACCACTAGGGCAGGAGGGGGGATAAGGACCACTCCAGGCCACGTCCCTCCGCTGGGTGGGAGTCCAGCCGTTTGTTTCGTCCCATCTGGCAGGTTAGCTCGCTTAGGGTGCGCTGTTTAGGGCTGAGCGGGACGGAGCTCCTCGATCAGGCAGCCATCTCCTTTGGCGTCCAGGCCACGCCCCAAAATCTCAACTTTTAACCCTTTTTTAGTAGCCACTTGGTCACAAACACTAGCCAAAGTTTAATGTTAATATTGGTGTGTGACAAATGCAAAAAACTCATTTGAACGCCAATTTTGGCCAGTGTTTGTGACTAAGTGGCTACTAAGAAAGACTGAACATACCCCATTTGCAATACCTTGGCTTGTCTACTTTTGCAAATGGTATGCCATCATGGGGGTAATTCTTATTCCTGGGCTACCATATGGTCTCAAAGGCAACATAACCAATCTGGCAAATTTCAATGTGAAAAAACTGAAACGCAAGCCTTATATTTGACTCTGTAACTTTTTGAAAACACCATCAAACCTGTACATGAGGGGTACTGTTATACTCAGGAGACTTTGCTGAACACAAATATTTGTGTTTCAAAACAGTAAAAAGTATTACAGCAATAATATCGTCAGTGTAAGTGCCGTTTATGTGTGAAAAATGCAAAAAACTTCACTTTCACTGACGATATCATCATTGTAATATATTTTCCAGTTTTGAAACACAAATATTTGTGTTCAGCGATGTCTCCCGAGTAAAACAGTACCCCCCATGTACAGGTTTTATGGTGCCTTGGAAAGTTATAGGGTTAAATATAGCGCTAGCAAATTAAATTTCCCTATATTTTCGGCCTGGGTTGTCAGGCAGGTCCCGCAAATTGTAATTAATAAAAAGACCTAATTATGTTAAATTATTATATAAAAATATATTTGTAAAATTATTTTATATATACGTGTGTGTGTGTGTATATATATATATATATATATATATATATTTTTTTTTATTTATTTATATATAGGTATACATATAGTGATATATACGTATATACTTATGTGTGTGTGTATATATATATATATATATATATATATATAATATTTTGTTCTACGTGTGTTTTGATCATATATATATATATATATATATATATATATATATATATATATATATATATCAAAATACAGTTAGAAAACAATTTACACATATATATTTTTATATAATTTTTTTAAACATATTTACATTTAATATATATGTATATATATATATATATAATCAATATCATACGTGTATTTTGATATTAATATTAAAATACACTTGGTGTGTGTGTATGTGTGTGTGTGTGTGTGTGTGTGTGTGTGTATATATATATATATATATATATATATAATATATATTATCTAAGTATATTTTATTCGTAACTGTAATTTTTTTTTTAACTAATATTTTATTTTTATTACAGGAAAGGGGCAGAGACAGTGTCAGCCAGTGATTTTACATCACTGGCTGACGCACAGGATCAGTGATCACAGTGACTGGCTGTCACTGTGATCACCTCCTGCAGATCGCGGTAATTGGCCACAGGCAGAGTGCATGGGGGATCCTGCCTGTAGTTACATGTGTCAGCCAACAGGCTGACACATAGTAACTCTGATCGCAGTGACTGGCTTCACTGCGATCAGATCGCAGGGAGAAGCTGTCTCTGCATTCAGATCACAGAGACAGCATCTCCCTGCGATCAGGCTGAGCAGATCACGGTCACTGACCGCAGGGGGACTGCCTGGGGGGCCACGCATGTCCCCCGACCGCGATCTGCTGCAGAGAATGCGGACGTCTCCATGTGTCAGCCGATTTAAAAAAATCACTGCGATCGGAAGCTGCAGACTGCGGTCCCAGACACAGGGGCTACCTGGGGGGACCAGACATGCCCCCCGACCGCGATCTGCAGCGGCCATGTGCCGCCGGCCATGTGGGAGGCAAGACCGCCCGTTTAGAGCCGCCCAAATAGGGATGGCATAGAACGCCCTGCGGTCTTAAGGCGTTAAGTAAAAACACATCTTGGCTCTAAAACCTGGGCTGTTATAGAGAATTATAATTTATGTGAATTTAGAATGCTGAGAAATTCTGGAACAAGAAATGAAAAAGCTAAATAGATAAGAAAATTCAAAATTAAAATAGCAGTTATATAGTGTCTAGGTTACATTTGAGAAGTGTCTTTCAGCCAACTGTCTTAATCACAAAACCTCTCCAAAAAGCTTGATGTTTATAGCGGAGTATTGGCATTTAAAGAGACAATGAACTTGGGCAGTGAACTAATGATCGAATAAACCAAATTACGCGTATTATACTTTAGCTCCATAAACTGTTTAATAAGCAAATTTAGTATTATTACTATTACGCAAAAATCTCAAACATATTCTGCATTCTTGCATATCCTGTCCATTCATGTTACAAGTTAATTCTGATATACATAGAATGTGACGGCAGATAACCATTTGGCCCCTCTAGTCTGCCCAATTTTATAAATAATCATTAGTCCCTGGCCTTATCTTATAGCTTGCCCTATGCCTGTCCCACGCATGCTTAAACTCGTTTACGGTGTTAACCTCTACCACTTCAGCTGGAAGGCTATTCCATGCATCCACTACCCTCTCAGTAAAGGAATACTTCCTATATTATTTATTAGTTTGATTTACAGGAAAATATGTGAGAGCCCTACTCAAATGAGCTAGCAATCCAAAAATGTGGAGTAAAATTACACAATAGGTAATGCAGGGGTCAAGTCCTGGGGAAAAAAGTGTGGAAACTCACCCAAAATCCAGCCCCCCCACCAAAAAAAAAATATATACACTCGTATGCATATATTAACGCCTGCACATACACACACACTGACAGGTGCACACACATACTCAGACACTAACACAGTGGTGTGTTTTCATTTTGTGCTGCCCAAGGCATGACCAGGGCCGGTGAAAGGATTTTTGCCGCCCCCCCCCATATGTCCTGCCCACCATGTGACATCACAATGCCCCGCCCATATGCTCTGCCATATAGGCCAATGCCAGTCTTCACAAAGGGTCTTTTATCTGAAAAGACAGTGTGTTGACATTAAAAAGCCTACAGGCACAGGCTATAGACACCAGAACCCTACATTATGCTGTAGTGCTTCTGGTGACTATAGTATCCATTTAATGTGAGGTAAATTAGAGATTAGTGCCACTAATAATATATTGGATTGCCTACTTACCACCAGATGAGGACAAGAGGCTGATGATGGGCTCAGTCTGGCTCCACAGGTCTGGTGTAGAAGAGGCTCTCTGGAGACTGTTTTTAACAGTGCTCACAACAATTAACGAACAGGAAGCAGCTCTATTTTTTAGGGCCCCTTACACAGCTCAAGGTCTGGGTCCCCAGGGGGCATACGCCTACAATGCCCACCAATAAATCCACCTACATGGCCCATCCATGAGTTGGGGATGTTTTTTTTTTTTTTTTTAATTCTTTATTTTTGCAGTGCTTTTGATGGTTACAGGCATACATATGGTACCCCAACGGCATTCCATACGTTGAATTCTAAACATAAGTTACAGTGGGTAGTAGATGGACAATGCACTTTTTTTTTTTTGATAGTACGTAGATAACAAGCTGATAAATATCGCATTAGTGTATAAAATGCTTGGCTAAAATTGCGCTTTGCTCAACTAGTCACACATCAGGTCGTAGTTATATTACAATGACGGCAGACTATGACATAGAGATTCCTTATCCATACCTAGAGATAGTGCATCAGCGTTAATAGGTTACGATTTTACTACTAGGTCTGGTCATAAACTAAACATGAAGAATATCCTATTGTGGTATTTAGTCAGCAGAGCAGCAGGCTATGGTTCAGTGGTAGTATGTGTAGAGCACACGAGTAGATTACTTTATGTGTTAAAGTCCCCGCCGGTTGCCTGCTGTCTAGGGGCCAGCTAGTGGGTATGTGGAAACATATTATTATCTAGCATAAATTAGAAGTATATGCAATCAGAGTATATGCAATCAGCATAGATTATCAGAATATGCAAAAAAAACATAAGAGCCAAATGTATAGTGAGAGTTCTGTGGAGATCGCCCGTCTTTTCTTTGATAGCTGCAGAAGGGATTAGGTAGAGAGAGTCAGTAAGGTAATACAGCCCGGTGCCCCGAGATTCTGCACTGTTCCGCTGTTCAGGAGCCCCCTCCGGTGCTTGGAAGTGGGGCCTAAGCCTCTGTGTGTAGTTTAAGCAGTGCCCTCCCGGTGCCCGCTCTGCTGAGCTGCTGGCGCTGTGTGTGAGTCTCTCTGGTCTTGGAGCTCTCCGCGTGGCAAGGTCAGTATCCCCTCAGTGTTCTGTCTCCGGTGGGCCATGGTTGGACTCTTTGGTCTGTTCTGCCCGTCGGTGAGCAGGCTAGTTGCGGTGCAGTAGGCTTTGTGAGGTCTCAAGTGCGGGGAGGCTTCGTGTTGGTCAAGGTTCGCAGGAACCGCTGGGTGGTAGGCAGATCAGGTTGTACGTGCGGGTTCTATCTTTCATTACCCGTGTGCAAGCTCAGTTGGTGGCTGCCGATCGTCCTGTGCTCTGGAGTGCAGGCCCTGCGCACATGGTCTCCGCCATCTTGTGCGCGGGTCTCAGGAATGCATGTCACTGCATCCACAGCATGCCGCTTAGCTTAGCGTGGCTTGGACCGGGATCACCCCCCCGGTCCAGAGGGGGGGGAACGGGGCTCGGTCCGCGGGTATTCCTCGCTTGTCGGGCTCCGTCGGGCAGGATAGTGTCGCGGCGGCCGTCCGCTTCACTCACCGCCAGCCTCGGTCCCGCCTGTTGCAGCGGGCCCCATCCGCCGAGGGACTTAAACTGCGAGAGCAAGCCTCTCCCCAGCCCAGGTAGCCCGGTTCTGTCGAGGGTCGCAGTTTTGCCGGTAATTCTCCCCTGGAATCGTGATTTTCGGGCTATTTGTGCCTCCGTTTGCAGGAGCCGAGCCGGCCTGCGACCGCTCAGCTCGGCGTCCCGGCCCCGCCCCCCGAGTTGGGGATGTTTTATGTGTGCAATTTGTGTAAGGGATGTAGTGTGTTTATAGGGTGTGTTTGCGTGTAAGGAATGCATTGTATGTTTCTGTGTGTGTGTGTGTGTTTGCGTGTGTGTGTAAGGGGTGCAAGGTTTGTTTCTGTGTATGTAATTGCATGCAGTGTGTGTCTGTAAGGGGGGCATTAATTATGTAAGAGAACGTAAGGCATGCATTGTGTGTTTCGGGTGTGTCTGTGTGTGAGTAGGAATGCATTGTATGTTTCTGTGTGTGTGTGTGGGGGGGTGCATTGTGTATGTGTGTAGTGTAAAAGAGAGGGTTTGTGGGGTAGGATAGGGACTGAGAGGGGAACAGCTCTTTACTTTTTTTATTTTTTTATTGATTTCCCCCTCCCTTCTGTCCCTCCGTGTTCTCCCCTTCTGTCCCTTAGCCCCCTGTCCCTCTGCAGTCCCCCCTTGGTGGTCATCTCACTGCCCCCTCCCCCCTTAGTGGTCCTCCCTCTCCCAAACCCCTAAGTAGACCTTCCCCTACTCCCCCACCCCCTTAGTGGGGGGGGGGAGGGGGGAAGAAGGTCCTAAGGTAATGCTAAAATACATTACATACAAATTAAAACTGGATTGCTAAGCATATCAACATTATATGTATGTTAATAACAGTGTTACTCACTAAAGTCCTAATGGAACCATATTGAATAGGGCAAAGCCATCTGGCTGCATATGGGGCCATTCAGACTGCAAAATCCAGACATAGTTGACTGAATGAATCAATGTCTGCATTTTGTAAATCGGGCCAGAAAAAGGTTTCAATATGGTCTGGATATCAGGTTGCCTGAATGCTGCTGGATGGGTGAAATCCAGACCAAATTTATTAAATCCAAGCTTAGAGGCTTCAACTTCAGGATTAGAATTGAGCGAACCAACTGTAAAATTCGGGTTCGTACTGAACATTACGTTTTTTGGACCCCGGACCCGAACACTGCAGGGCAGCCAATCCACAAGCGTTTGACTTGTGTGCCCTTAAAAGCCATCACAGCCTTGTCTACTAATAGCATGGCTGTGATTGGCCAGTGCAGCATGTGACCCAGCCTCTATATATAAGCTGGAGTCGCGTAGCGCCGCACGCACATGAGGTCTTATTAGTGTAGGGAGAGGATGCTGCTGCTGTGAGGGACAGCTTAGGAAACAATTCTGCAAACTAGTACATTAGTGGGGTGCACTTCATATCTGAGTCAAATAGAATCGTCAAATACTGCTGTCACATTGCAGTTTTAAAACTTACATTTTTTTGGGTGCTAAACTGCTAAATAGTATTTTAGTGGGGTGCACTTCATATCTGAGAGTCAAATCAAAGCGTCTAATAGTGCCCTTACAGCGCAGTTCTAATTGTTTTGCTGCTAATCTGCTAAATAGTACATTTTGGGGCCTGCTTTTCATATCTGAGAGTCAAATTGAAGCAGCAGGAGGCGATAGTGGAGTTTCAGATGCAACACGCACGGGTCAGTCGCTCTGCGGTACAGCACCACTTCACCACCAATGAGTGGGCCTCCATGCGAGACCTGTGTGCCATTTTGCACTGTTTCGAGTACTCCACCAACATGGCCAGTGCCGATGATGCCGTTCTCAGCTGTACTATCCCGCTTCTATGTCTCCTTGAAAAAACGCTTCGGGCGATGATGGAAAAGGATGTGGCACAGGAGGAGGAGGAGGAGGAAGAGGGGTCATTTCCACGGTTATCAGGCCAGTGGCTTGGAGGGTGGGTTCTTGTACCAGCATAGGCCAGGTACACAATTGTCCAGCAGGGCACAATTCTGGAGGATGAGGAGGAGGCGGATGAGGAGGAGGAACCAAGTTCACAACAGGGTGGAACCCAACGCAGCTCGTGGGCATCACTGGAGCGTGGCTGAAGGGATTCAGAGGACACAGACGATACACCTCCCACAGAGGACAGCTTGTCCTTGCCTCTGGGCAGCCTGGCACACATGAGCGACTACATGCTGCAGTGCCAGCGCAACGACTGCCGAGTTGCCCACATTCTAACTTGTGCTGATTACTGGGTGGCCACCCTGCTTAATCCCCGTTACAAGGACAACGTGCCTTCCTTAATTCCCTCACTGGAGCGTGATCGGAAGATGCGCAACTACAAGTGCACGCTGGTAGACGCGCTGCTGGGGGCATTCCCATCTGACACGAGGGGCTCAGTGGAAATATAAGGCGAAGGCAGAGGAGGAGGAAGAGGTCGCCAACGCAGCTGGGGCACCGCCAGCACCTCAGAAAGCAGGGTTAGCATGGCCGAAATGTGGAAATGTTTTGTCAGCACACCACAACAACCAGCACCACCATCTGATATGGAATGTCTTAGCAGGAGGCAGCGATTCAGCAACATGGTGGAACAGTACTAGAGTTGAGCGAACCCAGACTGTAAAGTTCGGATACGAACGGAACATTACGTTTTTTGGACCCGAACACAGACATATCACTGTTCGGCAATATAGTGGCGCATTTTGAAAGGCTGTGTGTGCCCTTAGAAGTCATCACAGCCATGCCTACTAATGGCATGGCTGTGATTGGCCAGTTTAGTATGTGACCCAGTATATATATATATATATATATATATATATATATAGTGATCGAAAGCAAGGAATTGTGCTGGAGGGAATCTATATACCTCCCCAGATTTTGCAAGGTCATACTTTGTGTAATTAGCCCCAGGGAAATGTGTTATGTTACAATAAAAATATGCGATGTTCGGTCCGCCCCCTATTCGTCATCATTGAGTAAGCCTTGAGCCTGCACCTCACAGTCAGCAGACACATTCCAGCCAATCAGCAGCAGACCCTCCCTCCCAGACCCTCCCACCTCCTAGACAGCATACAATTTAGATTAATTCTGAAGTTGCATTCTTTTTTTTTCTTTTTTTTGTGTTTGTGTTTATTATACATTATCCTCCATAGCCAGTAACATGTGTTTATTATACATTATCCTCCATAGCCAGTAACCTGTGTTTATTATCCATTATCCCCCATAGCCAGTAATCTGTGTTTATTATACATTATCTGCCATAGCTAGTAACCTGTGTTTATTATACATTATCCTCCCCATAGCCAGTAACCTGTGTTTATTATAAATTATCCTCCAATAGCCAGTAACCTGTGTTTGTTATACATTATCCTCCCCCCATAGCCAGTAACCTGTGTTTATTATCATGGGCGTAGGAACCGGGGGGATGGGGGGGACGCATCCCCCCCAGCAAATCATGCGGGGGGACAGGTTATGGGGAAATCCGCCCCAGCTCCGCCGGCCCCCCTCCTGCTGCAGCCGCCCGAGCGCTCTGTAGAGAGCCTCAGGCGGCTGCAGCTTTGCCCGGGCTGGTGCGTCCATGAGGGCGCACCGCCCGGGCACAGCATGAGGAGAGGGGCTGACAGGAGGGAAGCGCTCAGTGCTCCCTCCTATCACTCCCTCACTGTAGCGTGGCCGAGCCTGTATGGTCCGCGGGTGCAGGGAGCATCTGTCTCCTGTACCCGGCCGGACTAACAGGAAGTGAACACTTACTTTTAGTCCTGCTGGGTACAGGAAACAAAAGCTCCCTGTACCCGCGGACCATACAGGGCTTGGCCACGCTACAACAGAGGTAGGGGAGGGGGGAGGAAGAGAGTAAGGAGGGAGGGAGAGAAAAAAAGAGAGTGACAAGCGGGGGGAGAAAAAAAGAGTGACAAGGGAGGGAGGGGGAGAAAGAGTGACGGGGAAGGGGGGGAGGGGGAGAGAGATTGACATCCATCACACACACACACACACAATCACACAATCATGCAACCCTTACACACACAGAAACACACAATGCATTCCTTACACACACTCAATGCACCCCTTACAGACGCACACACTGCATCCCGTACATACACAGAAACACACCTTGCGTCCCTTACACATACAAACACAGATTCACACAATGCATTCCTTACACACATATCAGGACATCCCCTACACACTCCACCCCCTGTGAACAAACTCATTGGTGGAACATGAAGGTGGACCCTGGGATCCAGACATTGAGCTGTGTAAAGGGCCCCCAAAAATGGAGCTGTTCCCGTTCTCCCAGAACATTGATTTCTACACCAGACCAGTGGAGCCAGACTGCAGCTAGAGCCCATCATCATCCTCATCTGGTTGTAAGTAGGCAATCTAGCATATTATTCGTGGCACTAATCTCTAATTTACCTCACATTAAAGAAACACTATAGTCCCCAGAACCACTGCAGCTTAATGTAGTGGTTCTGGTGTCTATAGCCTGTCCCTGCAGGCCTTTTAATGTAAACACGGCGGCACTCCAGCACTGGCGTTACTTAACATGGCAGAAAAATAATTGAAAAGGGTTAGGGGGGCTACTAATAAGGATAGGGGGAGAGGGGTAGGTAGAAAAATAATTGGAAGGGTTTAGGGGGGCTACTAATATGGATGGGAGGAGGGGGGAGGTAGAAAAATTATTGGAATGGGTTAGGGGAGTACTAATATGAATGGAAGGGGTAGGGTGGGTTCTAATATGCATGGACGGGGTTAGGGGGTACTATGGGTATTATTATTTAATCATTTATATAGCGACTGCAAATTTCGTAGCGCTGTACAATGGGATAAACAAATCCTATTTTACAGAATAAGAATATACCCGGTGAGTAAAAATGCTATCCCCCCCAGATTTTTGGGGGGTTCCTATGCCCATGTTTATTATCCCTCCCATAGCCAGTAACCTGTGTTTATTATACATTATCCCTCCCATAGCCAGTAACCATTGCTTATTATACATTATCCCCCCATAGCCAGTAACCTGTGCTTATTATACATTATCCCCCCCCATAGCCAGTAACCAGTGTTTATTATACATTATCCTCCCATAGCCAGTAACCTGTGTTTATTATACATTATCCCTCCCATAGCCAGTAACCTGTGTTTATTGTACATTATCCACCCCATAGCCAGTAACCTGTGTTTTTGATACATTATCCCCCATAGTAATTTATCGTTGAACCTAGGCAGCATGATGTCTTAGGCCGGCACAGAGAGTGAGTGAGTGAATACAGGGGCGTTTTAGCCGCGAGGCAAACAAGGCATTTGCCTTGGGCGGCATTTTCCAGGGGGCGGCAAAAAACGCTGCCCCCAAATGCCCAGGGCAAATGCCTTGTGAGCCTTGTGGCTAACTTGGCTGCCGGTCGGGCTGATGGGCAGTCGGGCGGCGCTGGCGAGGGAGCTCTTCCTCTGAGCGCTCTGCTCAGCTCCCTCGCGCGCCGCAGAGTGAGGCTCGGAGCCGGAATATGACGTCATCTTCCGGCCCCAGCCTCACTCTGCGGGCGGCGCGTGAGGGAGCTGAGCAGACAGCTCAGAGGAAGAGCTCCCTCGCCAGCCGCCTACCCGCCAGCGCACAGCAGCCTGCACGCCCGGCCGGCAGCCACTAGACCGCCAGGGAGAAAGAGACCCCCCCCAGCATTCCCAAAGGTAAGGAGGCTGGGGGGGAGGTTAAATAAAAATATATATATATTAATATTAATGTGTGTTTGTGTGTGTGTGACTGTGTGTCTGACTGTGTGTGTGTGTGTGTTTCTGTGTGTGTGTGTGTGTCTGACTGTGTGTGTGTGTGTGTGTCTGACTGTGTGTCTGACTGTGTGTGTGTCTGTTAATGTGTGTGTGTGTGTGTCTGACTGTGTGTGTGTTTGCCTGTTAGTGAGTGTGTGTTTGTGTGTGTGTGTCTGCTAGTGAGTGTGTGTGTGTGTGTCTGTTAGTGTGTGTGTGTGTCTGTTAGTGTGAGTGTGTTTGCCTGTGAGTGTGTTTGTCTGTTAGCTAGTGTATGCGTATCTGCCAGTGAGTGTGTGTGTGTATTTTGAAGGCGGGACGGGGGGGAAGGGTTGGGTGGGGTGGCGCGGGGGGGGGGGGGGGGGGGGAGAGGGGCGTCTGAGTTTTGTCCTGCCTAGGGCAGCACAAAACCAGGATACACCACTGAGTGAATAATATAATATATATGTTCAGAAACATATTAGTAATACATGTAAATCGGGTTCATGCAAAGAGGGTGAAAAGGTATTAAAGAAAAACACACTTATTGCATCAAATTTACAAAGCCAAACTTTTAAAAGCTTTCCTTGTTTCTTTCTCGGGATGAGGAATATATCGGTTGTAGACTTAGGATTTCCATCTGCCCAATCTTTTAATAATATGCACTGGAGTGTCAGTGTTGAAGGAGGCCGAAACTGCCCCTATTCTAAATGAAAGACCCGAGACATGGATACAACCCAATCTTAGGAGTAGTGTTCTGATGTAGAAGATGAATTTAGCCGTAGTCAGAGGGATTCAGTGAGAGTAGTGGTGAAATGTGTGTGGGTAAGTAAGAGTGAAGTATTTTAACTGGGCACTAGTTCTAGGTGGGATAAAGTGGTATAGCGGATGGATGAGTAGTTTGGTTTGTTTTAGAGGTTTGTAGAAAAAGTATATAGTGATCATGATTTTTAGCGATATCCAATATTTTTAAGGTGGTCTCAAACAAACCTAAAATGCTATATAAAATTTGTGGGAATATCAAATAGTCGTGTACAGTAAATCAGAGAGGGCTCAGAATATCGAACCATCGATCGGTAACCTGGATGAAGTAGGGAGTCTCTCTGTTTTATTAAATACGCGGTAATATGCTTTTAATGGGATAGGACGTTAGGAAAGGTATGTGATTGGGATAAGTGGTTGTGGCTGTATTTACCTTATCCTGGGACCGACCTGGCTCCTAAGCTTGAGCCGCGCATGGCTGGATCACTCCTGCCTCCACACAATCTCCTCTTCTGACTTAGCCGCGTGCACTGACCGCAGTGATCGGTCATGTGGCCCGCCTGGCACTAGGATCACGGCTCGAGTCACGAGCTCGCTCTTAAAGGGGCAGTGGGAGTCAAAAGTTGATTCAGGCTCCCATTGGCCCACGTCATTCCAGCACCCCCACACACGAACGTTTTGGGGGCACAATAGCTTGCATTTAAAAAAAATCTAAAACTTTTTTTTTTTTTTTTTTTTAAATCTGTATTTTTATTGTGCATAGTGATAAAGACATACAAGCTCGTGGTGCCCCAACAGCAATCCTCGAGCATCTTTGTAAGCTTAACAATAGGAGCAGTAGGATAATTGGCACATTTTTAGTATGGTAACATTCAATATTTTACATGCAAGGGTTAATTAGGCCTGGTCCATTATAGCCTATACATGAAATGTGAAACTCGCTAGTGTTGAGAACCCTGTTGCTATATTAGAGTCGTATACATGGTAACTGTTACTTCACGCCTGTGGACAAGGGTATATCTCAATATTCAAGATTGTGTTAGCATAAGTATCTGAGACCAGGCATATCAGGTGTAGGATTCTTAAGAGTAGGCTGCTGCATGTTATGTGAAGCAGACATAATGCTTATTGGTAGAGCTTACAAAACTGCAGGCTAATATACAAAGCTAAACAGTTGCTAGGCTAGCATGAATAGTAAAAACAGTATGATTTTGTGCACGATTAAAAGATAATCATGGTGTGCCTGCATGAAAAGCTTTAAAGCTAGGTATCAACACAAAGGGTAAAGATAACTTTGCTAAATAAAATATGCTTTTCACCACCGTTATCCACTGGCTGTATATTTTTCTGGCGGTCTGAGGAGTGGGTCGTAAGGCTGGTAGGTTCATGGCGTCGGTTGATGGGGGTGACTGGCAGCAGTTTATCAGTCCCGTGCTCGGTCTGGGTCGTTCACCCCACCCCAGTGTTCGGGAACAGGTAGGTGAGTGCCCAAGGGGGTGCCGGGTCTTCATGCTTCACGGCAACCCTCCTGCCCCAGGCCTCGTGAGGGGCCCGCATTAAATGACCACAGACTCGGGGGCTCCTGTCGGAGTCCAAGTCTTTCCCAGGTAGGGTGCGACAGTGGCCCCTGATGTGTTTTTGCCACCTATAGCGGGGGGCTTTCTGTCGTGGTGGCCGGTGTGTTGGGGGTTTCCCCCTTTTGGCCCTTGGCCCAGGTGAGCCTTGTGTGCTAGTGGTTGTAGCTTGCAAGTGTCGAGTGCCCGGAGGGTGTACCTGCGCCTGCTGTTCCTTTCCCCCTCGTGGGCTCTTCCGTCTCTGTGATTGTGTGGCTTTGGTTCGGGCTTCCAGCTTTGCCCAGAAGCGGAGAAAGAGCTCGTCGATTCGTTGTTCCAGACTGGCAGGTAAGGTCAGGGTGTTTGGTGGCTTCAGTGCCGCACATCCGTCCGCCATTTTGGGGGAGCACATGGCGGTCTCAGCCTGCATTATTGTTGCCGCTCGTAGGTAAGTGTAGCAGCCAGTGGGGACCGGGATTACCCCCACCGGTCCAAAGGGGGGGGGGAGGGGAGAGGAGATCTGCTCCCGCCTCAGCTTTCTACAGCGTGTGCGTTAACGGCCCGTGACAGTAGGGCAGGGCGGCGGCCGTCCACCCCATCCTCCGCTCCACTAGGCCGCAGTCCGCGGGGTATCGCCGGAGTGGCCAGAGCTGTGACGTGGTAGTTGTGGGATCAGGCAGCCTCCTCTTCAGTACGCTTTGGTATCGATTTAGGTCTGTTTTTTGCAGGATTAGCTTGTTTAAGT
The DNA here is from genome assembly GCF_036172605.1 of Pelobates fuscus. NCBI lineage: Eukaryota > Metazoa > Chordata > Amphibia > Anura > Pelobatidae > Pelobates > Pelobates fuscus. Next base: position 55,441,943 of record NC_086327.1, on the reverse strand, counting down.
TGTGGTACAGGCCTAAAATTCCTGGAGCTCAGCAGATATGCGACTGATCCGCTCAGTGGCTCAGCCCCACCCCCCTCAAAAACTTTTTTGACTGTAATATAATAGCAGTCAGTTTCCTTCACACGTGTGCGTTTCAGGGCCTGCCAGGGCACAGTGTAACACCAGTGCAACTCTTATCTGGTGTAACCGTAGTGTACATAAAAAAAAAAATACAGGGGGCTTGTTGTCACCTTTCGGGGACCCTTGGTGTTGTACGTGGCTGGGTGGAGGAAGAGACCTTCAATGACATCAGTGAGGACAAGGAACGGGACATGGCTAGCTTGGTATCCAACCTTGTGCAAATGGGGAGTTTGCGGTTGTGCAAATGGACTGTTTGCGGTGCGTTAAACGGGGAGTTTGGTCTGTCACTGTGAAGCGGGCGTAACCCTTACACTACCTGATCGATACAACATAATACCTGATGTTTTAAAGCACATTATTCCAAACAATTTAGGAATGTTAGGTGATTTATGCCCTTTATGGGTTAAAACCATCAACTATGTAATTTTCCATGGGAGTTTTGTCATGGATCCCCCTCCGGCATGCCACAGTCCAGGTGTTAATCCCCTTGAAACAACTTTTCCATCACTATTGTGGCCGGAAAGAGTCCCTGTGGGTTTTAAAATTCGCCTGCCTATTGAAGTCTATGACGGTTCGCCGGGTTCGCCCGTTCGCGAACATTTGCGGAAGTTCGCGTTCGCTGTTAGCGAACGGAAAATTGTTAAGGTTCGCGACATGACTAGTGAGAAGTCCAGTTCCAGAGTTTCAGTCCTAATTTAACTCACCTGAAAAAGATTGTCAATTACAGGTGCTATTAAGTACTCCCCTGCCAAAGGAGGAGAGAGACTGTGTGTTTAATTTCTGTGAGTGGAAACAGAGAGCTGAAAACTCTGAAACAGTAAGGTTGTTTATGTTTATGTTGGGAAATGGACAAGCCATCCAACCCAGTTAGCTAATTATTTTGTTTTAGTTAGTGCTCAGAAGAGCAAGGATTTTGTTTTATATATTTTGTTACAAACTTGTATACCTTACTGTGCATTTGTTTTGGAACCACAATAAAAAGAGCAAGTCCTTTTACCTCATCCAGCGTGTGAAGTGTCTCTAAAGCCTGAAAAGACTGTGTGTAACACCCCAATCTCAGGACAAGGTACCAAGGGAAAGGAGTACTTTTGTCACAAAATATATATATAAAAATAAGCTGGAGTTGTGTAGCGCCGCATGCACATGAGCTCTTATTAGTGTAGGGAGAGGATGCTGCCGCTTTGAGGGACAGCTTAGGAAAGAATTCTGCAAACTAGTACATTAGTGGGGTGCACTTCATATCTGAGAGTCAAATAGAATCATCAAATACTGCTGTCACAATGCAGTTTTAAAACGTAAATTTTTTTGGGTGCTAAAATGTACATTAGTAGGGTGCATTTCATATCTGAGAGTCAAATAGAGCGCTTACAGCGCAGTTGTAAACATTCTACAAAACAGATTGATATTTTCTACACTAGAAACTACCAGATAACAAGCTGCTATATTTTACCCCTTAAGGACCAAACTTCTGGAATAAAAGGGAATCATGACATGTCACACATGTCATGTGTCCTTAAGGGGTTAAACCAGTTATCAATAGCTAAGAGTTACTTAAACAATATTGTAATTCTGGGGCAATACCCTCACAAGTCAAACTGAGAGGTCAGTTTATAGGGAAAACTGTTGCCTGGATACAAATCTATAACAATTTCCATATGTCCTTTGCAGACTTTACATACTGGAAAAACACAGGTGCCAACTGCTATGGCTTTCTGCAGTGTGCATACCGGCAAGGAGGGCAGAGTTGAGGAGTGGGTGGAAGATGATGTGGAGGATGATGAGGTCCTAGACCCCACATGGAATCATGGAATCAAGGTCATGCGAGTGACATGTGCAGTTTGGAGGAAGAGGCGCTGGTCGCACAGAGGCACCAGCAGAGCATAAGAGGGAGCAGGGTGCAAAAGTGGAGCGGTCGTCCCCTAGCGCTCGTCCGCATTGAATTAGCACGAGAATTACCAGTTATCCAAGTAATAGATGTAGCGATCAAAGGATCCATAATAGAGTTGAGCGAACCCGAACTGCAAAGATTTAACGATCCATTTGTAGTTTCACAGTCAGGGGGGCAGTCCGGTGACCAGGACCCAGACACTGTCTGGGCGGCGGTTGGACGACTGGGACCCAGTATGCCTGATATAGAATTTAGGAGTCACAGTGTGGAGTCACAGGGTCTGGTGAAGGGTAATCGCACGCCCCCTGGCGTTGAGCACCAGCATTTGTGCGGCCACATAACTGGACCCTGATGCAGCTTCAGTAAAAAGAGTACTGGATACCAGAAGCCATCACAAGACTGATCCGCAACTTGGAACAGGATGTGACATTCACTGTAGCGGCTGTACGCACGTTTGTCGTTCTCACCCTGCTGCTGCTTGCCTGTCTGCGCTGCAGCGTAACTTTGGCCTTCCTGTTCACTGCCTCATATGCGACGTGCCCACAAGGTGGAACTCCACCTTGCACATGCTGGATAGACTGTTTGAGCAGCAGCAGGCGATAGTGGAGTTTCAACTGCAGCAGGCACGGGTCAGTGGCTCTGCACCAGACTTCCCTCCAATTGATCAGAGTTAAATGATTTCAAGTGGACTCATTACAATTACAGGGCCTCTAAAGAGTCCTGTATTGCTTTGAGTGGGTCATTTGCATGCCTGCGGCCTTCCTTGCATGTGGTAGCCATTTGTGAGGGTCCCTATATGGAATGGAACCCTGATTCCCCGTTACCCATGGTCACCATGGTAGGCGCAGTCAATGGCATCGAAAGTTGATATGGATTGACATACAAATGCGTTGTCACCTTGTTGGGGAGCACATTGAAAAAGTGCTCTAGCATGACGAGCTGGGTGTTCTCCGGGAACATGGCTTGATGGGAGTTGAGCCAGTTGTGATGCCACTGTGTATACCCAGATATATCAGAGCTGCTGCAGAAAGTGCGGGCCGTCTGTGCGCGCTTTTGGTGTTCTCACCCTGCTGCTGCTTGCCTGTCTACGCTGCAGTGTAACCTCGGCCTTCCCGCTCACCGCCTCATGAGACGAGCGAAAGTGAAGTTTCAGATGCAGCACGCACGGGTCAGTCGCTCTGTAGAACAGTTTTCTTTTTTTGTATGTCCCAATATTTTGGAGGCTACCCCAATTAAAATAAAATATATATATATATATATATATATATATATATATATATATAAACAGTGTTGGCTACCTCCTCCACCGCCGCTTCCACCTACACTGCCACGGTCACCGCCTCCTCAACCTATGGGTCACTTAGTATAAACTATGTACAAAATAGCAGAGGCTTGTGAAGGCCTTTTCTCCATGCATCAGGAGTTGAGCTCAGTTTGAACAATGAAAGAGAATACCCTGTACTCTAACCCTCTCTCAAATGGATAATTCTGTTGATCCTCCTGACAGCCATTCTTTAGATTTTGATGTATGTTCTTCCAAAGCTCAAATCAAAGATTCCATCTAGTGCTATTTTATGGCTCAGCTGTATTTTTAATTTTTATGTTCTTTTAAGTGATTTCCCTATCCACATTTGTTTGCAGGGCACTTGTACTATTTTACTTCCTTTTGCAGTCCTCTAGCCCTTTCCAGGAGTTTTTTAGAGGCATTTTTGTAGCCAAAAGTTCGGGTCCCCATGGACTTCAATTGTTTTTCAAAGTTCGGCCGAACCTGCCGGACCCGAACATCCAGGTGTCCGCTCAACTCTATTCAGGATTAAAACAAAATAAAAATCTGAATTGTCAAAAACCGTTAGCAGAGTGAGGGTTAACTATGGGGCAGCTGTTCGCCACTAGCTAGCCAACCACCACATTTAATAAAGTAAAAAAAAAACACAGATAAAAATCATATTGGGGTCAATAAGTCTGCCATGTTACATTAATGGAGCTTGTACACCTCCATATGCGCCAACTGCGATGTGGCAGTTGGGAGGCATGTCTTCTAAACATTAAAACATAGTAATTGGACAGCCATTGATGCACAGTCACTAGAAAAGGCTCCAATTCATGTGTGTTAAGTCCCACCCTGTTCTCCCATGGGTGGTATTGGGTGGGTAATCAAATATTAATGGAGGAGACCTATTGTTTCCTCCCCGGACCACAGTCTGTGGATAATGGAACAATGGAACAAATCTCCAGGGCCTGGTGGTATTCAAACACGAGTACTGTGTGGAAATAAGTGAACCTCTGTTTTTAATATTTCAGGATTCTTTTCTCAAAGGAATTGTACTGGAAAGGCAGATGTGATTCCTACTTTTAAAAAGGGTTCAGAATCTTTGCCTGGAAATTATTGACTTTTCAGCATTACTTCTGTGGCTGGAAGACTTTTGAAGAGTTTTTAAGAAATCAAGGGGCTTCCGAGCTGACCAGACGGGTGCCGGTTGAACTCCTGCTTTTCAACTATACAAGTAGCGGAAACCCCATGTACACAAACATGGAATCACCCCACTGTGCACTATACGACTGGAGAGTGAGCTTACAACTCAGGGGATACCTTACCCAAAACTCTTACCCCACACTCTTCGTTGATGGGAGCCGGCAGTGCAACATGAGGTCAATGGGCGAAGGAGCTGGGGAGAGGCGGCCATTCTCCTTGCTCCGTAATCATCAGTGCGGACCTGTCACCCTCCTACCCTTACCCCATGGACTGGCGGGGGTCATCCCAGTCCCCACTGACAAACATAACCACTTACACTTGCTGGGCACGGTGGTTACCCCAAAGCTGTCTCACCACACAGTTTGTCAAGATGGCTGCCGAGGAGAAACTTACTGCCCTCCATGATTCCTCACTATGGGCCTTACAGGAAGACTGACTCACCAAGGGCTTCAACAGAAGATTGATGCAATTTTGGTAAAAGATCCAGCAATGTGCTGCGAGACTCAGGGGCCAAATAAATGACTCAGCCTGACCTCCCACACATTACCACCAAGCTACTGCCTGCCGGGCATGGCTCACTTGCAATACCTTCATTAAAGAAACGGATATGAGCACTTCAGATCCAAAAGCTCATTGCTACTGTGGACCACTATCTTCCTGGGCGGTGGTCCAACTTGGGACAGTACCCCAAGCACAACTCACACCCTCGGAAGATCACTAATCGCCAGAATGAAGCCCGATGTAAATTTCTGGGTGACATCTGTGGTTTCTTGGGAGTTTTCTTGGGTCTGATGCTTAGAAACAATGCTTGTATGTTTTCCTTCTCTCAGTCCGGTTTGAATAACATGATTCTTACTTAACAAACGTCTAGCGAGTCCTCTTATATAACGTCAATATCTGTATTCAGCTTAGACGTGTGCCCAGCTTGATTACGACATTGTTCTTTTATAAAAGGTGCAGTTTTTTCAGCATTTCATGCAACAGCTTGAAATATTTTGTATCGTATGTACTCTGGCTGAAATGTCTCTAAACTCTTGTATTTTTGACTCTGCGAGAAAAAAGAATGTAAAATTGGAAGTCATTAACATGAATTATTTGAGAATATTGATGTTGGCAAAAATGTGCTTGGTTGTGAAACATATGTCATGCAATACATTTAAGATTCCACACAATAGGTTTGTGTTCAAACTAAAAGAAATTGGTCTAGATGAAAAATTCTTGTTCTTCAGTAGAACATTGGCTGAAAGATAGAGTTGCCATTTATGGTAACCTCTTTAAGCTGGACAAATGTGTTAACTTTTATCCCTCATAGTTCTTCTATTCAACATATTAATAAATGATTTTGAAATAGGCATTAAAAGTCATGTTTTAGTATTTGCAGATAGTTGTATAATTACAGAGCTGAAAAGAGACTTGCATCCATCAAGTTCAGCCTTTCTCACATTTGTTTTTTGCTGTTGATCCAAAAGAAGTAAAAAAAAAATCAGTTTGAAGCACAATTTTGCAACAAGCTAGGAAAAAAAATCCTTCTTGACCCCAGAATGGCAGTCAGATTTATCCTTGGATCAAGCAGTTATTACCCTACATTGAAAGATTATATCCTTGAATATTCTTTTTTTGCAAGTATTTATCCAATTGCTGTTTAAACATGTATGTATAGACAATGCTAAAAACACCTCTTCAGGCAGAGCATTTCACATCCTTATTGTTCTTACTGTAAAAACCTTACCTGTCCCTTAGACTAAATCTCCTTTCTTCCAGTCTAAATGTATGACCTTGTGTCCTATGTATAGTTCTATTTATGAATAGATTTCCAGGCATTTTTTTGTATTGACTCCGAATATATTTGTATAATGCTATCATATCCCCTCTGAGGCCCCCGTTTTTCCAAACTAAAATAAAAAGATTTAAATCTGTTAACCTCTCCATTACTAAAATGCTCTATTCCATTTATCAATTGTGTAGCCCGCCGCTGCACTTTTTCTAGTGCCATAATGTCCTTCTTTAGAACAGATGCCCAAAATTACACAGCATATTCAAGGTGCGCTCTTACTAGTGATTTATAAAAAGGCAAAATTATATTTCCATCCTGGGAATTAACCCCTTAAGGACACATGACATGTGTGACATGTTATGATTCCCTTTTATTCCAGAGGTTTGGTTCTTAATGGGTTAATGCCCCTATAAGTACATGACAATATCTTACTGGCCTTAGCAACTGCAGATTGAAATTGCATATTGTTGACTAGTTTATTGTCAATAACAATTGCCAAATCCTTCTCATTTGTTATTCTCCCTAATTCACTAGCAAGTTGCTTGTGCGTTCTTTACCCCGAAGTGCACAACTTTGCATTTTTCTACATTGAATTGAATCTGCCATTTAAGTGCCCAGTCCCCCCCCAGCTATCTAAATCAATCTGCAGCAAAGCAATATCCTGCTCACATTGCTTTCTTTTACAGAGTTTTGTGTAATCTGCAACACTGAAACATGGCTTTTAATGCCAATTTCAAGATCATTTATAAATATGTTAAAAATAAGTGGTCCCAGAACAGAACCCTGAAGGACACCATTTCCCACTTTTGCCTAGTTTGAAAATGTACCACTAATGACAACACTATGTGCTCTATTTTTAAGCCATTGTTTGACCCAAGAACAAATGATTTTTTTTTCACTAAAGAATTTATGCCAGTCAGTATGTTGTAAATCTGCCCTTATCTGATTGACATTGACCTTTTTAAAACTATATGTTCTATTATACCCTGTGTGCTTTTATTATTTTGAGTTTATTTCAAAAGACACTGTATTTTGGTCACTAGTTCCTAAGTGAACTCATACTTGAATGTTGGTAAAAAATATCAACATTGTTTGTTATTACCAGATCCAGACAAGCATTCTTTCTAAAGAGATCTGGTGTGCCTATTGCAACACACAGGGATGAGGGAGTCGGACTCTTGGTATGTCGCTAAAACTGGATAAAAATAGGGATTCACCAAAAACCTATCCAAAGATATCATAGAGGGTAACACCCTGAATGTGGTGTATGTGTTCCATGAGCTGACTAGCCCAAATGGCTTAAGTGTTAGAGCAGTAATTATTTAAATAAAACCAGAATATAAATATAAAGGTGATAAAAAGCGATGATCAATAATAAAATCACTATGAATAGACACCAAGTTGGAATAGACACCAAGTTATATACTTTTTAAGTAAAAGATATAAACCTTTCAAAGCAGGAAAAAAAAAGTTTATATTCTGGTTTTATTTAAATAATTACTGCTCTAACACTTAAGCCATTTGGGTTAGTCAGCTCTTGGAACACATTCAGGGTGTTAGCCTCTATAAGCATTCTTTCTAGTTGGTGCTTGTACCAGTTGTGACATAAAAAGTGACATTTAGCATGTTCAAAAACCTGATTCCCCTGGCTAAACTACTAGTCCCTCTAGCCCAATATTTGTCCAGGTAATTAAAATCTCTAATAATTAACGTGTTACCTAGATGCGCAGCTTCCAAATTTACTCTAAAAGCTGTTCTCATTAATATTATGTGGTGTATAACATAATGTCCCAACCAATAAATTATTTCCCTCTTTTTGCCCCAAGCAGATATTTACCCTTAAAAGCTTCCACATGTTCCTTGTCAGATTCTGCTTGCTTAAGAGTTTGCTTTACCCCATACAAACTTACCCCACCTCCATTTCATTTTTTTCTATCTTCCCTGAATAACATGTAACCATTTACATTAACTGTTCAGTCATGTGTCTCATCCCACCGTATTTTTGCTATCTCTATTAAAGCCTGGTTAAAGCAGAGTTATTAAAGTGGAGGTATATGGTCTCATAACAACGTAATTGTATAAATATATAGCATAGAGCAGTCCTTGATTATGAACTTTCACTTTCAGAGTTATTTACTAAAGTCTGAATGATTGTATACTAAATGGGGCAAAACCATGGAGCTACATATAGGGTCATTCCCTGTGACAATTTGCGAATCAAAGGCCTACCTGAACAGGACCAAGAGGATCTCCATCGGGAACTCAAGGAGATTTTGAACCTCATCCTTGCCAAGCCAGCAGATAACCCAATGATCATAGATCGGGCACATCGCTCGGGATGTTATCTGCTAACTGCATTATTACTCCTGCAAGGTGGACTTGCTCCGCACTCTGAGGAATACATCCCAGCTGCTTCTATTCCACGAGGCCCCAATCCAAATTTTCCCAGTCTATCCCGGTCTTCAGGCACGAAGACATCCAAGGCCGGTAACCTGCTCAGAGTCTGGGGCATCAGATACCGATGGGGCTTCCCCCTAGCACTTAAAGTAGCGAGACAGGGCACAACATTTATGATTTCCACTATCCAACCCTTCCTCAGAGCTCTAGAACTACCTGATGTTTGTGTTGAAGACTGGTATGCACCTGTCCAACCCAATACAGCAAGCATGTCAAACTCAGTCTAGCATGGGCCACATAAACAAAGCTTAAGTTTATGTGGGTCGCAAAAAGAAAACGACTTAAATTTTCATAAATCCCAGTCCTCCCCTTATACTAAATCCCAGTCCCCCCCCCCCTCTACTAAATCACAACACCCCCCTCTAGCCAACAGGCAGACTCCACTTACATTGCCGCTGCCAGTATGCGACTTGAGTCCGGCCTCTGGTATTCACCCAAAAGGCACAGTCTGCACCCTGTGCCAAAGCAGATCCTCCCACTACTTCTTGAAACCCTGTGAAGGTGGAGCACGTCGACTTCATGTCAGAATGTGATGTGGCGTGCCTCCGTGCACCTCCAGGCACTCTTCTGTCCAGCTGCGGCCATCAAAATGCTGACAGACACACACTCCCTGACAGACACACTCACTGACCAACACAGACAGACAGACATACACACACTCACTGACAGACATACAGACAGACATACACTCACTGACAGACACTGGGGTCCAGTGGGATCTTCTATCTGGAGCTCAGTGTTCCTGCTTCTCATTGCTCGAAGTTTAGTGATGCCGGGTTTCGGAATATGACGTCATTATGACATCAATATGACAGCGCGAGGGAGCAGTGAGGAGCAGGAACACTCCCACCGGTGTCCTGCTTCCTCTCCTCCGGCCAGGTAAATTATAGCGGAGTAGGCACCTGCAATGTACTCGTGGCTCGCCGGGCCACAAGAAGGTCCATTGTGGGCCGCGAGTTTGACTTGCTTGCAATACAGCTTCCAGCCTTCCACAACATCAACTTTGGCAGACGGGGCCCCTCCGATCACCTAAAACTAACTTTACACTGGGATCGGCTGTCAGGTGGCAAAACTCCAACGGACTCGATGTGTGATTGTTTAATACCGTTAATTGGAGAACTGCTTTTTCTAGTTGAGGGAATAGCAGACCCTCCTTTCCTAAATTAACATTGCCGCCCATCCCAGATACCCTAACTACCTGCTGTACAAATGTCTCAACCCTCGACACATTTAGCCCAATTTTAAACTCACCTCTTCAGCACAACCCTTCACTAAAATGATGATGAGGGTTCCTATGCCTGTTTTAACAAGTGGGGTTCAGGTTTGTCGACCATCAGATGATGTATAGGGGAAAGGGAAGATAATGGCCTGCACTGTGACAGGCGATAACTGTAAGCTCATACCTTTATTACCAATAAAAGCAAACAGCTGGGAAAGGGAAAGCTGCATGGAAAAGTAAAGGACAAAACCAAAACACACAAAAAAGTGTGTGTGTATATGTGTGTATGTATATGTATATGTATATGTGTGTGTGTGTGTATATATATATATATATATATATATATATATATATATAGAGTGCCTTGCAAAAGTATTCACCTCCCTTGGCATTTTTCGTGTTTTGTTGCATCACAACCTGGAATTAACATGGATTGTTTGAGGATTTGCATCATTTAATTTACAGAACATGCCCACAACTTTGAAGGTTTTTTTTAATCTTTTTTATTGTAAAGTAAACAACAAATAGGACAAAATAACAAAAAAAAGTCAATGTGCATAACTATTCACCCCCCTAAAGTCAATACTTTGTAGAGCAACCTTTTGCAGCAATCACAGCTCCAAGTTGTTTTGGATAAGTCTCTATGAGCCTGCCACATCTTACCACTGGGACTTTGGCCCATTCCTCCTTGCAAAACTGCTTCAGCTCCTTCAAGTTGGATGGTTTGTGCTTGTGAACATCAATCTTTAATTCTGACCACAGCTTTTATATTGGATTGAGGTGTGGGCTTTGACTAGGCCATTCCAACACATTTACATGTTTCCCCTTAAACCACTCAAGTGTTGCTTTAGCAGGGTGTTTGGTGTCATTGTCCTGCTGGAAGGTGAACCTCCGTCCTAGCCTCAAATCACGCACAGAGTGGAACAGGTTTTGCTCAAGAATATCTCTCTATTTAGCACAGCCATCTTTCCCTCAACTCTGACCAGTTTCCCAGTCCCGGGTGCTGAATAACATCCCCACAGTATGATGCTGCCACCACCATGTTTCTCTGTGGGGATGGTGTTCTTTGGGTGATGTAATGTGTTGGGTTTGCGCCAGACATAGCATTTTCTTTGATGGCCGAAAAGTTAAATTTTAGTCTCATCAGATAAGAGCACCTTCCTCCATATATTTTGGGAGTCTCCCACATGCCTTTTCACAAACTCATAACGCGCCATTTTGTTTTTTGCAGGTTTGCTGTTGTGCCATGTTCTTTCCATTTGGTTATGATAGATTTGAAGGTGCTCCTGGGGATTATCAAAGATTTGGATATTTTTCTAGAACCTAACCCTGACTTGTGCTTCTCAACAACATTGTCCCTTACTTGTTTGGAGAGTTCCTTGGTCTTCATGGCAGTGTTTGGTTAGTGGTGTCTCTTGCTTTAGGTGTTGCAGCCTCTGGGGCCTTTCAAAAAAGGTGTGTATATGTAATGACAGATCATGTAACATTTAGATTGCACACAGGTGGACATCATTTAATTAATTGTGACTTCTGAAGGTAATTGGTTGCACCAGAGCTTTTTATGGGCTTCATAACAAAGGGGGGGAATACATATGCACATGCCAATTTTCTGTTTTCTATTTCTAAAAAATAGTTTTAGGTATATATTTTTCTCATTTCACTTCACCAACTTAGACTGTGTCCTGATCCATCACATAAAATTCAGATTAATAAAACATTGAACTTACAGCTGTAATGTAACAAAATAGGTAAGTCAAGGTGGGTGAATACTTTTGCAAGGCACATATTTCTAGTCTCTCTCTTTTCTTATTGTAAGGCACAGACTGACACTTCATCTTTCCCTCTTTAAGTGTGGAGGATTGGATCGTCTCTCACACGCCATCTATGCACTGCAACAACCGATCCACTATCTGTCTGTCGGTCCTCTCATTATTTCACTGGCCCCATGTTTAGTAGGCATGTCACCAGCTGCTGAATTGCAAATGGAAGCATAGAGAGGATTCCAATGGAAATATATCCCCAAAGGCTTTTTATTTATAGTTTTGTTTTGTTTTTTGGGGGGTGGGGGGATTTGCAGACACATAATCAATCTTCACACCTCCTGCTAGGGCTCCAGTTGGCAAACAGTACTTAAAATGAAAAAGTTTAAAAACAACATAAGACTGAGGAAAAGTGGGAACTCTAAAACAACAGTCTCGTTGGACAAAAGTCAGATAATACGGGCATAATCCAAAAATTGCAAGTAAAGAAAAAGAGGAGAATATTAGTTTTGAGAAGAGACCCCAGGAAAAAAATACCTAGGGTCAAGCCCCAAAACAGATTACCCAAAAACTGCATCACCATCGACGGTATAAAAACTTTAATAGGCAATAAATAAGTAATAAACTTTATTAGAGAAACTAAATACACAATAAAGGTGAAGTGAATTTGTGAAGTGAATACAAAGGGAAAAACTCCTAGGTTGCCTGCCGTCTTCCTAATAGCTTCCTAATACAGGGATAAATATAGATAAATGTAATGTTGCTAGTGTAACTCCTATGAATGTAAATACAATCTAAAAGAGGAGTAATATTTGCAAACAAATTATCTCCATTTATAGACAATTTGTCTTACCGTGGACTGATGAACAGCAAGGCTTTTGGAGATACTTTTATAACCCTTTCCAGCTTTATGCAAGTCAACAATTCTTAATCGTAGGTCTTCTGAGAGCTCTTTTGTCCGAGACAGTTTCTCTGTATCTGTTTTCAGAGCAGTCTGATCCTGTAAATGGCTACTTTGTAGCAGAACATCTACCTTTTAATTAAATTTGTTTGCAAATATTACTCCTCTTTTAGATTGTATTTAAATTCATAGGAGTTACACTAGCAACATTACATTTATCTATATTTATCCCTGTATTAGGAAGCTGGCAGGCAAGCTAGGTGTTTTTCCTTTTTTTATTCACTTCACCTTTATTGTGTATTTCGTTTCTCTAATAAAGTTTATTACTTTTTATTTATCTCCTTTTGAGGTTTCATACCGTATATGGTGATCCAATTTTTAGGTAATCTGTTTTAGGGCTTCACCCTAGGTATTTTTTTCCTGGGGTCTCTTCTCAAAACTAGTATTCTCTTCTTTTTCAGTACTTTTTTGCTTGCATGAAATAAAGTGAATGATATATTTTTTTTTTGTCAATCTTTCTTTTATTAAGGCATATTTGAGGGGTACAGAATAAAGAGTGGGAAATGCAGAAGTGTTTTACAAAGTAGGGTCAAAACAGTGCAAACAGTGTTCACATACATTTCCAGAACATTAATGCCTCATTTTATATTGTTATGTGTCGATGAACGATAGCGTATTGTAAACAGACTAAAGTGAAAGTCAATGAGTCAAGCGTGGTTCATGCAATGTGTCTACAATGAATAGTTAAAGATTGCTCAAACAGTATTTTTCGTGTGCACAATATAACAGATTAATCAAGCTATGTGCTAAACAACTAGATGTTGTACAAGCTGAATTATTGTGTCTAAAGCGGTGAGGCGCATTAGGGTATCAGGTTTGTGTCATTAAAGGGACTCTATAGTCACCATATAAAAGCAAGAAAGACAGGTCCCCCAGCCTTTCTTCTTGCTTTTATATGAACCTTCATTAATTAAAAAAAAAAAATCGGTGTTTTTATATTAAAAACTTACCTCCGTTCCAGCGCCGAGCTCCCCGCTAGGCCGCGCCCCCTTTTTCGTCAAAATGACGAAATCGCGGGGCCCAATGGGACGGCTTCGCGCTGCACCAATCGCGTTCTTCATAGAGCGGCATTGAGTGCTCTGTGTCATTTTACAAGCGTGGGAAAATTCCAAAGAACTTGCCCACGCTTGTAAAATGACACAGAGCACTGTGATTGGATGGCTTGAAATCCATCCAATCACAGTGCTCTGTGTCATTTTACAAGCGTGGGAAAATTCCAAAGAACTTTCCCACGCTTGTAAAATGACAAAGAGCACTCTGATTGGTTTAAACCCACCAATCAGAGTGTTCTTAGCCTAATTGCAGGGCGGGGCAAGGCTTTATAAGCCTTCCCCACCCTGCGGAGCTCAGTCTGCGCGGAGCCCTCCATGGGTGAAGATGGATTATTTTTTTTGCGCTCGTTTTTTTTTTTTTTTTTTTTAATTGCGTCGGTTATTATGGATTTTTATTTGGCCTTTTTTGGGCTGAAGAAAGAAGATTTTAGAAGAAAGAAAACATCGAATGGTAAGTTTTTTTTATCTCTTTTTATTTTTTATTTTTTACAGGTTTTTAGTTAATGTTCCCCCCCCTCATTATTTTTAGGGTGAGGGGGGTAGGTAGGGAGATAATTTTTTTTTTGGGGGGGGAGGGTTAACTAGGGTCCCCCCCCTTTGTATTTAGGGCCCCCACCCACCGCTCAGGGGTGGGGGCCGGGGGGGACAGTAGGTCCCCCCTTATTGATAATTTTAGGGCCCCCACCCGCCGCACAGGGGTGGGGGCCGGGGGGGACTGTAGGTCCCCCCTTATTGATAATTTTAGGGCCCCCACCCGCCGCACAGGGGTGGGGGCCGGGGGGGACAGTAGGCCCCCCCCCCTTATTGATCATTTTAGGGCCCCCACCCGCCGCACAGGGGTGGGGGCCGGGGGGGACAGTAGGTCCCCCCTTATTGATAATTTTAGGGCCCCCACCCGCCGCACAGGGGTGGGGGCTGGGGGGGACAGTAGGTCCCCCCCCCTTATTGATCATTTTAGGGCCCCCACCCACCGCTCAGGGGTGGGGGCCGGGGGGGCCAATAGGTCCCCCCCTTATTGATAATTTTAGGGCCCCCACCCGCCGCACAGGGGTGGGGGCCGGGGGGGACAGTAGGTCCCCCCCTTATTGATAATTTTAGGGCCCCCACCCGCCGCACAGGGGTGGGGGCCGGGGGGGACAGTAGGTCCCCCCCTTATTGATAATTTTAGGGCCCCCACCCACCGCTCAGGGGTGGGGGCCGGGGGGGGACAATAGGTCCCCCCCTTATTGATAATTTTAGGGCCCCCACCCGCCGCACAGGGGTGGGGGCCGGGGGGGGGGACAGTAGGTCCCCCCCCTTATTGATAATTTTAGGGCCCCCACCCGCCGCACAGGGGTGGGGGCCGGGGGGGACAGTAGGTCCCCCCCCCCTTATTGATCATTTTAGGGCCCCCACCCGCCGCACAGGGGTGGGGGCCGGGGGGGACAGTAGGTCCCCCCCTTATTGATAATTTTAGGGCCCCCACCCACCGCTCAGGGGTGGGGGCCGGGGGGGGACAATAGGTCCCCCCCTTATTGATAATTTTAGGGCCCCCACCCGCCGCACAGGGGTGGGGGCCGGGGGGGGGACAGTAGGTCCCCCCCTTATTGATAATTTTAGGGCCCCCACCCGCCGCACAGCGGTGGGGGCCGGGGGGGGGGAAGGAGAGTAGGTCTCCCCCCCCCTTCAACCACTATTGTGGACAGTAAGTTTCCCTGTGGGTTCGGGCTTCAGCTGTCAGTTGAAGCTGAAGGTGTCAGCTGAAGCCACGCCCACAGCAGTGCTGACAGGCTATCAGCACACAAAGCGCGTTCACAGTGCTTTGTGTGCTGATAGCCCGTCTGATGCATTCACCCAGAATGCATCGGACGAGAGGCCTTTTTAGGGCCTCTGAACTCGGAAGTCCCTCTGGTGGCCGTCTGATTGACTGCAACAAGAGGTGTTCCAAGCTTCCAATGTAAACACTGCATTTTCTCAGAAAATACAGTGCTTACAAGAAAAAGGGTCCGGGTAGCTGTAGCACTCACCTGAACAACCTCATTAAGCTGAAGTTGTTCAGGTGACTATAGTGTCCCTTTAAGCATGTAAGCCTGCTCAAATATGTAAAGATAGGTGTCATAGCTGTGAGGTGCAAAACTAAACGGGAAATATGTTGCTACGGTAGTTGAGTATCAGGCTAATTGCCACCATGGAACACACATGGTATGTTACGTTGAGGGTGTCTGCAGTTCTGGGGATCTACATTAATTATGATACATCAACAAGCAGACATCCATTGATCCCTAATAGTGTCCACTTATGGGAGTCTAGTAGTGCTCAGCAGTGGCGGTGTAGTTCCCCTTACATGTCGGTCTGGTTAGAGAGCACATTCCCAGGCCCTGTCTCAGGTCGTTTCATCAGCCGATCCCCTCCCGTGTCCTCGTGAGGATTGATACTGGGAGAGTCTGTAGAGTGCGGGTGAGGCGTGGAGGCGGCAGAGCCTCCCCCTGGCCCCAGGCCCTGTGTGGGGTCTGCATTCTGGTGCCACAAACTCGGGTGCTCATAGAGGCAGAGTTTTTCCCTGCGCGGGCGCCTCAGAGAGCCGCGGTGTTTCGCCGACGCCAGCGGCGGTTGGGCCTCCGGTGATGTGGCCAATGCTGCGGAGTTAGCCTCCTGGTGATCCCTGGCCCGGGTTGGCGGTCAGTGTTCAACGCTGGTGCATGGGGGTATGCAATGCCCAGGGCAGGCCAGCCCCGCCTCCGCTTCCCCCGGCCTCCGTGGTGTACCTCCGTGTGTCAAAGGGGGTCTTGCGAAGAGTTGTTCCAGCTTTTCCAAAAATTGCTGGAATATAGAGTCCAGGCTTGTAGGTTGTGGTTGTGTGGGTACAGGTCCCTTGAGGTGCAGTGCTTCCACCATGTTGCTGGGCCGGGAGCATCCGGAGCCCAGGCCTAAGTGGGCAGCTGCAGTCCATGCAGTTATGTGTGTCGCTTTGGTGGGGACCGGGATAACCCCCACCAGTCCAACGGAGGCTCAGACTTTGCCTTGCTGTGCGTTTTAGCAGCGGGAGAGCGGCCGTCTCCCCCATCGCCGCCATGCTTGTAGGCCGTAATCCCGGGAGGGTCGGAACCGGTGCGGAGATCCACTTGTGTGGTGTCATCTTGCCGGTCTCGGTGTCCTCTATTGCTTAGAAGTCTCAAGGAGTCGGGTCACAGCCTCTGTTCGTCGAGAATCGGCAATAGGTAAGGTTTAGATGCAAGAGCAGCAGCAACATGCGTCTGCTCCGGTCTGCAATCAGGCCCCGCCCTAAGTGAATGATAATTGGCAAATATACGTCCTCCAGATGCATTTGATCTCTATTCAGTTTAAAAGCAGTGCTTTGTGACTCCTTCGGATGCAAAAACACAATTTTTAATCCAGACAACAAATGCATCGAAGCAATTGATGTAGATTTGCTTGAGCCGACTGAATTCTGAACCTATTTGGCTTTAGTAAATATGAGAATTGCCAATGCAGTAAGAATTCTGTCATTTTCACCAGCATTTCTCCATCTGGACAAAATCCAATGTTTAGTGAATAACTCAATTAGACTTCCAATTTCTGTCAAAACAACCCCCTTTTTTTTTTCTACCCAAGAAATATAGGAACACCTAATTCCTCTTAATAAATGCTTTTATATCACCCCACCTGGACTAAAGTAATGGATGATGCAGTAATCTCTAAAAATAAATAAAAAGGCAAAACTCTGTTTTCATGCTGCATATATTTTAGAAAAAAACATACATTCTTATTACTAGAAAATCTCTGACATATATATGAATGCGTGTGTTCTGGAATGCATAAAAATAAAATAAGTGGGAACAAAATATTTTTTTTTAAACTAATTAGATGACATACTGAAAATATAAAAAGTATTTATATTATTATTTATTATATAAAGTGTGTGTGTATGTGTGTGTATATGTATATGTATATATATATATATATATATATATATATATATATATATATTATTGCTGTTCCACTACAAGGTTTTAGCCTAAGTGACAAGATGTGCAACTTTTAAGGTAATGAAACTAATTAACAAACTCCAAAGATAGCAGAGAAAAAGCTCTATCTATAAATAAATTGCTCTATCTAAATGCCATAAAAAGCTTTCATTGAAATATTAAAAAAAAAAAAAAATTCGTAACCCCTTAAGGACACATGACATGTGTGACATGTCAGGGTTCCCTTTTATTCCAGAAGTTTGGTCCTTAATAGCACTATAGTGCAGGAATCGCCGTTTAGGTCTCCAGTCCCTCTCCATGGTGATTAAAGGTGATTTTACTCACCTTTATTCCTACATCGGAAATGTCTCTCCATGGCTTGCTCTCAGAAAAGCATTGGAAGGCTATTACGCATGCGTGGCAAAATACTGCCCTGCGCCAATCAGCATTTACTCATAGAGGTGCATTGAAGCAATGCATCTCTATGATGAACATTTAGCACCTCCATGCAGAGTGTGAAGACGCTGAACATAGGTGCTGTACACTGTGCAGCACTGACACAGGAATCATCTCTAATGGTCATCTGAGTGACTGCCATTAGAGGTGTGAATAGCCAGCAATGTAAACACTGCCTTTTCTTTGAAAAGGCTGCGTTTACAGCGATAAGGCTGCAGGTACAGACTATAGACACCATAACCACCACATTAAGCTGTAGTGGTTCTGATGACTTTAGTGTCCTTTTTAAACTTTCAGAATACATATCCAATGAATATGTGTTAAACAACCTTGCTAACGAAGGTTATGCTTACAAGTATTATGCTTTATTATACCACCAGTAAAATTCTTGTAGAGATGGAAATATCCCATACTCCTATCCCAGAGACAAAGTGCTTTGTCTACAAAGAAATATATAAAACAGACAGTGCCGGTTACTTTTCAGTAGATGTTTGAAAGCAATAACAATTTAAACTATACATCATTACCTAAATTTAGTTTTCATTTGAAGTACCTGTGCATTTTAATTAATTATCCCTCTAAACTAAAATTACTATTTGATTTGATATTTTAATAATCACTGAACATTGTAGACTGTAAGGTTATTTGAGCAAATACATCTTCAACCTTTATTTAATTATGTTCATAGCAACATACCTGCTACTTGTAGTATTTTATTTCCTCACTTTAAAACTGGGAAGCACTGAGGAATATCTTATCACTATGCAACTGACAATAATAATATAAATGCAAAGGCTTGGTCTGCAGTTGTGGGAGGGGCATGTTACCCTACTTAAACCCCCTACTCACCTTCCTCCATTCCGTACGTGCTTTCAGCGATCCGCTTGTCGCTATTTCCGGTTGCCATTAGCTCCCTGGTCCTCGTGGCTTCATTGCCTGGCCTACTGTCTCCCCGCTCTTCGTTTGTCCACAGTCCTTCTGACTCTCCTCTGGCTCTCGTGTTGTCCCTGGCTGACCAAGCCTCCGCTGTCCGTCCAGTCGACTCTCTGTTTCGTGTGTTACTTACCCTTCCGATGCGCCGCGGTCGCTGTCACAACCCTCTTTAACCTAAGAGCTGCTTTACTGAGTGGAAACAAGGCATCGTGGTGTTTACCATGCCTTGGCAGTGCTGTTGGCTGAGCAATGTGGGAATGGTAGCCCGTAGCTGTTTGGGGTGACAGAGGATGGATGGAATGCAGTGTGGCTCTCGAATGTCAATGCTCCAGTTGCAGTTAGGTGACTTGCACCTTCGTTTTTTTGCCTTTCTTTAAGCAGAGACTGTGACGGGCAGTGCTGTCATAACATAATTACCTCTACCTTTGTCAGGAAGGAAGTGAGCCTGCTGAAATTAATGTGAACAGGGCCGGCCTTAGGGGTGTGCGAGCTGTGCAGCCGCACAGGGCGCCATGGAGCAGACACATGGCCGGCCGGAATTAAAAAAAAAATTAAAAAATTGTGGCAGGGCGGAGCGTAGCTTACCGTGCAGCGGGGGCGGAGCTAAAATGAGTCCCTGCTTCCCCACCAAACAGTCTCCAGGAGCTGCACTGCCTCCACAATGAACTCCACAGGTAACTGTGTGATGGTCAGTGTGAGTGTGTCTGTGTGTATGACTGTCTGTGTGTATGACTGTGTGTGTGTCTGTGTGTATGACTGTCTGCCTGTGTCTGCCTGTGTGTGTGTGACTGTCTGACTGTGTGTGTCTGTGTGTATGACTGTGTGTGTGTGTGTGTATGACTGTCTGCCTCTGTGTGTGTGTCTGTGTGTATGACTGTCTGCCTGTGTGTTTGTGTCTGTGTGTATGACTGCCTGTCTGTCTGTGTGTGTGTGTGCGTGTGTGTGTGTGTATGACTGTCTGCCTCTGTGTTTGTGTCTGTGTGTATGACTGTCTGCCTGTGTGTTTGTGTCTGTGTGTATGACTGCCTGTGTGTGTGTGTGTGTGACTGTCTGCCTGTGTGTGGCTGTGTGTGTGTGTGTGTGACTGTCTTCCTGTGTGTGTCTGTGTGTGACTGTCTGCCTGTACATGCGTCTGTGTGTATGATTGTGTGTGTGTCTGTGTGTGTGCCTGTGTGTGTGCATGACTGCCTGTGTGTGTATGTGTGTGTGTGTGTATGACTGTCTGCCTGTGTGTGTGTGTGTGTGTGTGTGTGTGTGTGCGTGTATGACTGTCTGTCTGTGTGTGTGTGCGTGCGTGACTGTCTGCCTGTGTGCGTGAGTGTGTGACTGTCTGCCTCTGTGTGTGTGGATGTCTTCCTGTGTGTGTGTGTGGCCGTCTGACTCTGTGTGTGTATTACATACAACCAATACATGCATATATCACACACTGTTAATACACCCATTACAAATATAACACACAGCCAACACATAGCATACATATCACACACAGTCATCACACCTACTATCACATACACAGACAACACAAACATTACATCATACAAGGATGACGGGGAGGACGCTGTGAAGATTTTTCGCACAGGGCGTCTAAAGGCCTAAGGCTGGCCCTGAATGTGAAAAAAACAGTAATTACTGCCTTCAGAGAATTGGGATAAAGCATACTTTAGGCATATTGTACTGTTCCCGTTATATCCTATTTTACATGGAAAAGTATGACATAATTTACATATAATATACCCTGGGTGGGTGTACAAAGGTACACTTTGTGTCTATCATTAAATGCTTCTCCTCGCTTTTGTGGGAAATGCCGTCGCTACTAAGGTTTACCAACCAGCAAGCATTGACTACCACACCTGTCACATTCAGCCAGAAGGTCTACAGGTGCTCTTATTGTCCATTGTTGCCATTTTATATCACTTTCTGCATTTTTATGCAATGTAAGCTAAGTATCTATGACCAATGTGCCCTTTTTATATAATAAAAATGAAAAAAATGCAATAGTCTAGTGATATTCCCCTCCAAAAAATAAATACATAATAAATCTAAAAAATATATTTAAATATAAAAAATAGATAAATACTAATAGTAATATAATGTGAATATGATTAATTTTTTACAAAAAATATGATACCCGGTGTATCGTGTTCGGGTTTCCTTTTACTGCTATGTCAATACGCGGTCTTAAGCTACATAGTTGCTGTTATAGAACGGTTTTCGGTCCCATTGCGGAGTCAGACCTGCGTTATAACTTCGGTTTATATTTTTCTCGTTTCCCTGACCACCTGGACTCCGACGGGCTCACTCTGCCCTCCGGTTACAATCGGCCTTACGATTCTTCCTCATAACCCCCACATTTTCATCACACAGTATGTCCCCTCTCTCACTCATTGCCCTCCCCTCTTAGTTAGCTGTTGCTTGCTGTCAGGGTCCTAGGTGTCCACTCGTTGTAATTCCCCCGGGCTTCTTCGCCTTAGGTTAGTGGTCCCGCGAGGCCAACACCCATCCTCATACTCGGAGGTACTACACCCCTCAGGCCAAATCATAATTAGTCACCTCGCATTGTGGCATAGGGAGGGCCTCACCTCTCATTCGTATTCTATCTTATGTCTAATCGCCACGTTATCCCCTCGCGCCAACGCATAGATAGAGCCTCTCACGCTGCTTGGCATCTAGCAGGGCCTCACCTGTCACCAAACCTAGTCTTAATTGTTTCGCCTTTTGGCTTTAGCTAGTATGCCAGCACTCACACACACACACACGCTCTCACACGCACTCACACTGGGTCTCGTGTACCCTCCGTGGGCTTTACGCCAGCACGATTTCTCTTACCTATTGCCGGACATGCTCCGTACGGCCTGACCACCTGGACTCTGACGTGCTTACTCTGCATTTCAGTTACGGTCGGCCCAGCGGTGCTTCCTTGTTCACCCTCACGTTTTTCGATGCACATTCATCATGTCAGTCCTCTCTCATGCTACCTTCCCTCCCCTCTTAGTTAGCTGTGGCTGGCTGTCAGGGTCCTAGGTGTCTCCTAGTTGTAATTCTTCTTCGCCTTAGGTTAGTGTTCCCGCGAGGCCAACACCCATCCTCATACTCGGAGGTACTACGTACCAGTCACGAGAGGCCGACACCACGCCACAATGTTCAGTGGCCACGTTATCCCCTCGCACCAATGCATAGATAGAGCCTCTCATGCCGCTTGGCATCTAGCAGGGCGTCACCTGTCACCAAACCTAGTCTTAATTGTTTTCGCCTTTTTTGGCATTAGCTAGTATGCCAGCCCACGCACACACAGATACACACATGCACGCATTGGGTCGCTTATACGCTGTCTATTCGTCTCTTTTTCGCGGGTCTCCGCTGCCAGGCGCTGGCATATTTTTTTTATTTTTTTTTCGCCCCGGCTCTCTGGCTAGGTCTGGTACTCATCATGCTGTGGAGTTTCGGCTACTCCTACATTTTTTTTCGTGTCCTGGTCATTTCCTTGTTTCGCTGTGGTTCTCGCAAATCAACCTATTCCCTCCCTGGCAGCCTTTCGGACAGCTGAACTCTCAGTGTCTGTCCACCTCCGCGGGTAGCGTTGTTGCTGGAGGGGTCCCTGAGTACACTTTTACTTCTCCATTGTTCGCCCCCCACATTTGTCTTCACTACTGTCGTCTACGAGGGCAGTTTTGGATGGCATTTTGGGTAATTGGCATACGCCGCTCTTGCTGGATCCGAGCCAGACTTCCTGCTCCTTTTTCGTACGCACTGTCCTGTGCCTCCTACGCATTTTACTTGGCTCTGCCTACGGCCTTTCCCGTAGCCGCTGCAGTTCCCTGTGTTTTTTCGGGGTTTGCTCGCGGCCTTCCAGCCTGGTCGGCTCATGGTCGTATTTCTTTCACGTCTGGCTCTTTCTTACCAACGCTTGCGGTGCATGTGTTAGGGCCTTCTCCTTTTGAGGCCCTTTTTTTTGCGTATGCTGTTACTGTCTCTGTTGATCTGTTGTCTGTGATTGTTTTTTGCTTTTTTTGCCACCTCTAACTTGCATTAACTCTACCTATCCAGTTTACAACTGCACATGCTACAGGTTTTACCATTCATACGCAGTTTCATGTCCTCATACCAGATTATTATCATACTCAGGGTGTTTCAGGTTCCCAGGTATATTTCAATTTTACAGATTTCCCATCAGCATCCAATTATCTCAATCAATATCAGACCTATTAGATGCCTGTCCCTATGAACCAGGCATAACCTTCAATGTAGGATTATAACTGCTTGATCCAAGGATAAATCTGACTGCCATTCTGGGGTCAAGAAGGAATTTTTTTCCCTAGCTTGTTGCAAAATTGGAATTGCTTCAGGCTGGGTTTTTTGCCTTCTTTGGGATCAACCGCAAAGAACGAATGTGAGGAAGGTTGAACTTGATGTTTCTTTCGGGTCTCTTTCGGGTATGTAACCTAGTAGTTATAAGCCGCTATACCTGCTTTCACGGTTTCTTGTGTCCCACATATTTACCACAACCACCACGTCTATTTCCCATATGTACCACGTACCGCCAAGATTTTCAACAGGAATTTTCCATATAGCTAAGCAATGTAAGGTCTTTTGTCTTATCAGTTGTTGATTGTTCTATAGAGATGTCACAAACATAAAAATTTCCGTTCGCGAACGGCGAACACGAATTTCCGCAAATGTTCGTGAACGGGCAAACCTGGCGAACCGCCATAGACTTAAATAGGCAGGCGAATTTTAAAACCCACAGGGACTCTTTCTGGCCACAATAGTGATGGAAAAGTTGTTTCAAGGGGACTAACACCTGGACTGTGGCATGCCAGAGGGGGATCCATGGCAAAACTCCCATGGAAAATTACATAGTTAATGCAGAGTCTGTTTTTAATCCATAAAGGGCATAAATCACCTAACATTCCTAAATTGTTTGGAATAACGTGCTTTACAACATCAGGTATGATGTTATATCGATCAGGTAGTGTAAGGGTTACGCCCGCTTCAATGACAGATCAAACTCCCCGTTTAACGCACCGCAAACAACCGCAAACAGTCCATTTGCACAACCGCAAACTCCCCATTTGCACAAGGTTGGATACCAAGCTAGCCATGTCCCATTCCTTGTCCTCACTGATGTCATTGAAGGTCTCTTCCTCCACCCAGCCATGTACAACAACAAGGGTCCCCGAAAGGTGACAACAAGCCCCCTGGGACGCCTGCTGTGTTTGGTCTTCCACCTCCTCAAAGCCACCTTCCTCCTCTGACTCCTCTTCTTCAGACTCCTCTCTCTGCATTGGCTCTCTCTGCATTATTATAAGGTGTGTTAAGTAGTACTATTCCTATCAGTTTAATCCCTATCAGGGGACGTGTATATGGCATCGATTTTAGGAACCGGGAGATGGAAAAAGATGCTTGGTCGGTCCTCCTACTTCAAATTTGGGGCACTGCGTGCACAATCTAATGTGCCACCAGATAGGAGTGGTGTGTTAAGTCGTACTATTCTTATCAGTTTAATCCCTGTTACGTCCCCCTCATCAGGCCTTTTTTTTTTTTTTTTTAATTCTTTATTTATCAAGTCATGCACATTCTGGGTACAAAAGTGAGCATTCTGCTCGTGTTATCCGGTACATAGGGATGCATATCAACATGGTTTTACTGAGACGCCGAGCTGGCCTCTTGAAAATATCGAAGGTTATATACACACACCATGTCAGTTACACATTATCAGCAGAGTGGATATACATAGACGTCCATGTGGTTACAGGTACATATTAAGTCTTCTATTTACAGGTAATAAGGTGGTTACAAAGAGCTGTCACTGTGGCTATATACATACACTATGATGTTCTTGCTCAGGCCCTAGAACATCCATGTGCGGGCATCCAGGCGGTCACATATATACAGCAAGATGCCCACGTACAACCCCCAAGACGACCTCGCACAGCTGGCAATATGGTCCCATCCCAACACCTGGTAGAGGTACTATACAAGAGATATACATTCAGATCCTCAGGTTGTTGTTGGTGGTACCTTTGCCAGCCCACGGTCATTACATCCCGTCGTAGTGGATTAGTATCTTGCCCTATCTGTATTTTGTACTTTCTGTACCTATGCCTCGATCGAGGGTGCTGAGGTTGAGGCATGAATTTTCTTTTTAGTTGGTGAGGAGTGGTATAGGGTGGTGAGAGATAAAGAAAAAGAGAGAAGAGTGGCGGGTGGGGAGAGGTACAAGAGGAAAGGAGCGGAATGGGCTTACTGTTTGCAGTCGGTGTCGCGGCTATCTGTCTTTAGGTGCATGTAATGCTCCTTTGTGTGTATGCAAGTAGGTGTTATGTCATCTAGTGGTCTGTATAGTCTTCCCAGGGTTCCAATGTTTTGAGAAATGAGGGATAGGTGTCTCTGAGTTGAGCTGTGAGTTTGTCCATGAGGTGGGCTTCTTTTATGTTGCTGGTCACTCTGTCCATTGGGGGTAGGTCGGTGTGCAACCATGTCTGTGCCATGGCTCGTCTGGCAGCTAAGTTTATTTTGTTGAAGAGTTTTTGTTCTCTGTGTGTCAGGGTATCTAGTGGTTTTGCAATGAGAAATGCACCAGGGTCCGGTTGTATGTGTTTGTGTATCACTTCTGTTTGGAGTTTGGCTATCTCGCTCCAGAAAGCGCTCCCTTTTGGGCATGTCCACCACATGTGGAAGTATGTTCCCTTGTCCCCTCCAGCACATGTCTGTAGTTGTTTTACCCATCCTGCAGAGTTTGACTGGGGTGGTGTACCACCTCATTAGGGTTTTGTAGCATTGTTCCTGGTGTAGGACGCAAACGGAGACCTTTGCTGCCGCCTCCCACACGTCCTGCCATTCCCCGCTCTCAAGGGGTTGCTGTAGATCCGCCTCCCATTGTGCCACATATGTGGGTGTTTGTGTGTCTTTTGTTGGTGCGTGTAACGGACCGTTTCCGCATATGAGGGGTTAAAATCCGTTTAGGCGATAATCCCCTTTTCTCAGAAAGGCACAGCTACTGCAGAACATCAGAACTCACGAACTGGATATAGGTGAATAAGGTAGCACTCCAGCTGGAACCTCACAAATAGCTGCTAGCAGATGAATAGGAAAAGCAGACATCAGCTTACACTTCTAGCAGTCAAATCTCCAACAGCATACAGTGAATCCCCCCAAGAACGAGACAAGGCTCCGTGTTGAGGGTCAAGCAGTGGTCTGAGGTGCTGGGCACCCAGCCTGGTTTTTATTACATGAGTACACATACAGGCCACACCCAGGGGGAGGCATAAAATAACCAATAACATAGATGTTACCTCCCACACATCCCCTCCCCTTAGTGTGACACTTAATCCCATTATGTGTACAGTTCAAAATATACTTTTACACAACTTTCATAACTTTAAAACCATACATCACATTCACATAAAAATACATATCCACAATCAATCCATTCAGGGGAACAACATATTAAAAAATGGCATGAATCCGACCAGGGGTTCAAATGTTACTAAAAGTATCTTTTATTCCCCCTGGCTCAAACAGTAAAAGTAAAACATCCCCACAATGCATCCTGGCTTCCTCCCTTCTGCCCTGGAGATAATTGGAGAAGAAATCTAATTATCCAGGACTAGAGGCAGACTCCATTAACCACATGGTTGCAAAACAACATAAATCTCTTTAAAATACATAAAGTCACTTTTTATACATTAAACACAGACATTTAACATATCCCCAGATAGCTCAGGTCTGCGTGCACATTATTTGGTGAATGGCACGCAGACCACACAAATACAGTTTAATTGCCATGGAGCCAAAGTCTTTCCCATAGTCTTTCATTATATGAATAGGCTCCATGGCATAGCTATCTGGGGGGTATCACTGCTCACACAGGGCAAGTACCGAATGGCCCCACTGTATTTAAAGGGCCAGAATGAGTGACATGCACTCTGTTAGGGCCGAATACTGTTTGTAAAGGGCCCAATCTCCCAGGGCCATAGTCCAAAGGCAGCAGGCGGGCAACCAGGCTTCTCCAGTTCTCAGTGGCGAGGTTGGTTTCGTCACATCTCTCCCTCTTTCCAAAAAGACTAACAGGGTACCTGACCTCCTGCCGGTCAGTGCCCTTGTTAGTCCAGCAACCCACCCACAAAGCAGAAACATCAGTACAGCCCACCCACAATAAATAGTTACTACACCTGGGTAGAGGAGAAAGTTGTCCATGTCCAGGTGCCTCACCCCGGCTGTGCAGGGGACTGGTAGGCTGCCTTGGTGGGTTGCTGAGTGGGCAGAGACCAGCGGTACTCTGTCCTGATGCCAGCACTACCACCGGAGTAGTCTGGTTGGAGCCTGGTTGCTGGAGACGGATTGTCTCCCCCTTCGTTGCATAGCTCTGCTGCTGAATGGGGAGACCGGTTGTCTCCCCCTTGGATACATAGTTCTGTCGTGGGGGGGTAGGACCGACCATCCCTACCCCCTGTGTGGTAAGTGCAGAGACCACGGTCCCATCTGCACCGGTGGGGGACTTACAGTCTCCCCCTGGTACATTAAACTGCCGCTGGGGAGAGGGGGTAACAAGCTCCTCTCCCGATAGAACACTCTGCCCATTAATAATCCGCCGCTGGGGAGAGGTGGTAATAAGCTCCTCTCCCATGCATACTTCCATCATCTGCGGAGGGAGACCGACCGTCTTTTCTCCTAATACAGTGTCCTGCTGTTGGGGAAAGGAGACTGGGCTCCCAATTCCCAAAAAGTCACGCTGCTGCTGGGGGGTAGGACCAACTACCTCTGCCCCCTGTAACTCAGCCTGCCGCTGGGGAGGGAGGACGCTGCTCTCCTCTCCCTCTACTTCACACTGCCGCTGGGGAATGGAGACTGGGCTCCCAATTCCCAAAAAATCATGCTGCTGCTGGGGAGTAGGACCAACTACCTCTGCCCCCTGTAACTCAGCCTGCCGCTGGGGAGGGAGGACGCTGCTCTCCTCTCCCTGCATTTCACACTGCCTTCCCGGCATATCACTCTGCTGCTGGGGGGTAGGACCAACTACCTCTGCCCCCTGTAACTCAGCCTGCCGCTGGGGAGGGAGGACGCTGCTCTCCTCTCCCTGCACTTCACACTGCCTTCCCGGCATATCACTCTGCTGCTGGGGGGTGGGACCAACTACCTCTGCCCCCTGTAACTCAGCCTGCCGCTGGGGAATGGAGACTGGGCTCCCAATTCCCTGCAGGGCTGGTGGAGAGACCTCGGTCCCATCTCTACAGGCCACCTGGGGTTCTTCCCAGTAAATCTCTACAATATCTTCCCAGCGGAAGAGGTCTGGATCTGGGTCTGTCACCTTACTGTCCTGCTGAGCCTTCCCAATGAAGCGGAAGAGATCTTGGTAGTTTTGCTCCAGTTCCCACTCCAGGGCTGCTAGGTGAGCCAGGTCTTGCTCTACCTCATGGGGGTCATCCCACTCATGCCTAGCCTCCCTCTCATAGAAAATGTCCTGCAGTCTGGTTTGCGCAGGGCTCCCGAAGCCAGGCTCTGCAAAGGACTCCCATAACAAGCCAGGACCATCAAACTCCTCTCCCTCTGGCTTGTCATGTTCGGCTGTCCAGGGTATATACTGTGCCATATACCACCAGAGCGCCTGGTAGGCATCCTCCAGCCATAGCTCCTGCCATACCCGGTGCTCTAGTTCCTTCACCCATTCTTCCAGGGGCTGCTCTCCCAGGAAGGGCATCCGCAGGGCCACTTGCTTCTGCAACCGCTGCTCTTCACTGGGGAGACTCTCACCCCGCTGGTATTGTACATTATCCAGGGCCTGGTACCAGATGCCTTTCCTTATTGCATCCCGGTCATCCATGTCACCCTTATTGTACTCCACTGCTGGTTCCATCCTGGTGCTGTCAGGGTCGCTGTACTCAGACATGCGTTGCCCTCAAATTGTAAATCCAAAGAAATGGTGTTCTGTAGCTGTCCTTCTGGCTGTAGGAACGATCCCGCCGCTTGCCACCAATTGTAACGGACCGTTTCCGCATATGAGGGGTTAAAATCCGTTTAGGCGATAATCCCCTTTTCTCAGAAAGGCACAGCTACTGCAGAACATCAGAACTCACGAACTGGATATAGGTGAATAAGGTAGCACTCCAGCTGGAACCTCACAAATAGCTGCTAGCAGATGAATAGGAAAAGCAGACATCAGCTTACACTCCTAGCAGTCAAATCTCCAACAGCATACAGTGAATCCCCCCAAGAACGAGACAAGGCTCCGTGTTGAGGGTCAAGCAGTGGTCTGAGGTGCTGGGCACCCAGCCTGGTTTTTATTACATGAGTACACATACAGGCCACACCCAGGGGGAGGCATAAAATAACCAATAACATAGATGTTACCTCCCACACATCCCCTCCCCTTAGTGTGACACTTAATCCCATTATGTGTACAGTTCAAAATATACTTTTACACAACTTTCATAACTTTAAAACCATACATCACATTCACATAAAAATACATATCCACAATCAATCCATTCAGGGGAACAACATATTAAAAAATGGCATGAATCCGACCAGGGGTTCAAATGTTACTAAAAGTATCTTTTATTCCCCCTGGCTCAAACAGTAAAAGTAAAACATCCCCACAATGCATCCTGGCTTCCTCCCTTCTGCCCTGGAGATAATTGGAGAAGAAATCTAATTATCCAGGACTAGAGGCAGACTCCATTAACCACATGGTTGCAAAACAACATAAATCTCTTTAAAATACATAAAGTCACTTTTTATACATTAAACACAGACATTTAACATATCCCCAGATAGCTCAGGTCTGCGTGCACATTATTAGGTGAATGGCACGCAGACCACACAAATACAGTTTAATTGCCATGGAGCCAAAGTCTTTCCCATAGTCTTTCATTATATGAATAGGCTCCATGGCATAGCTATCTGGGGGGTATCACTGCTCACACAGGGCAAGTACCGAATGGCCCCACTGTATTTAAAGGGCCAGAATGAGTGACATGCACTCTGTTAGGGCCGAATACTGTTTGTAAAGGGCCCAATCTCCCAGGGCCATAGTCCAAAGGCAGCAGGCGGGCAACCAGGCTTCTCCAGTTCTCAGTGGCGAGGTTGGTTTCGTCACATCGCGCTTAACTGTGTGTAGAGGAGAGTGATGAGGCCGGCACGTGGTCCTCCGGTCGTGCATAGTGTTTCGTAGAAGGTGAATTTGGCCTTGGCGGCTGTGCGTATCTGCGGTTGTCCCGCAAAGTCGCGCAGTTGCATATAACGAAAGTAGTCTTTCGTGGTCAGTGGGGCTAGTGTTTTGAGGTTGTCAAATGTTTTGATGTGGTTCCCCTGATAGAGTTGGTGATAACGCTGTATGTCCGAATTTTCAATGTTACGGAAATCCCTTGCCACTAGTCCTGGTGAGAATGCTTTATTACGGAGGTATGGGGTCAAGGGTGACACTTGGTGTGTTAGGGCATATTTATGGGCTGTTAAGTCCCAAATCCTGATCGAGTTCAGGATGGCCGGGCAGCTCGTTCGGAGCTCTGGTCTGTTGGGTCGCAGTACCCATATCCAGAACTGCGGAAGGTCGGAGCTCATGAGCAGGGTCTCTAGGTCTACCCATTTATGGGCGCTGGTGGCGAATGCCATTCGATGATTTGTGCGAGCTGTGCTGAAAGGTAGTAGAGGTAGAGGTTCGGGAGCCCCAATCCCCCCTTGCTCTTTGGAGTATATAAAGTCTGTCTGGCTATCCTATGCCTCTTGCGCGCCCAGATAAAATTGTCTATGGATATCTGTAATGTTTTTAGATCTCCTTTAGTTACTTTGATTGGTAGTGCTTGGAAAAGGAACAGGAGGCGAGGGAGAAGGTTCATCTTAACGCTATGGAGCCTCCCTATCCATGAGATGGGTTTTTCGTGCCATTTATCTATGTCCCTTATGAGGGTAGTCATGTCTCTGATGGTTTTCTGTATATAGGTCATTGGGGTTGGCGGTAAGTTTTACACCAAGGTATTTGATGGGTCGGGAACTTATGTGTAGGTTCGTGGCCTGTGTCAGCCGAGTCACTTCCGTCTCTGTCAGTCCCATTGGCATGCCCACCGACTTATCCAAATTGATCTTATAGCCCGAAACCTGTTGGTACTCTTCCAGGAGGGTGAGTAGGTTTGGTACTGAGTGCGTTGGATCGGTGAGAGTGAGCAATATATCATCTGCATAAGCAGAGACCACAAATTCTGTCTGCGCTATTGTCATGCCCTTTATGTGGGGGTGGGCTCTTATGCGTTGTAGTAGTGGTTCAAGGGCTATTATGAATAGGAGGGGCGAGAGGGCGTGTTCCATTCGTCAGAGCGAATGAGCGTACTGTAGCGCCTGGGATAAGGGTTTGCGCTCTGGTGTTAGAGTACAGGGCTTTCACTGCCGTGATGAAAAAGTCTGGCATTTGTAGCTTACGTAAGACCGCAAACATGTAGTGCCATTGGAATCTGTCAAACGCCTTCTCCGCATCCAGGGAGAGGATCAGAGAAGGCGTTCGAGTCCTCCCAGCCCACCACATGAGGTCGGCAGCCCTTCTCGTGTTTTTGTATAGCTGTCTGGTGGGGACGAAGCCCACCTGATCAGCGTGTATGCATTTGGTAAGGAGGGGGTTCAGTCTATTTGCAAGTACCTTAGCATAGACCTTCATGTCAAAGTTTATGAGAGAGATGGGACGGTAGTTGGTGACTAGTGTGGCATCCCTTCCTGGCTTGGGGAGGAGTGTAATATTCGCGGTCGCCAGGTCTGGGTTGGGGGTCGCCCCCTCAGTCCACTGTGTGTACATGTTGGTTAAGTGGGGTGTTAATTCGTCCTTAAAGGCCTTGTAGTAGGCACCGTCGAAACCATCGGGGCCCGGGGCCTTATTCCCTTTGAGCCCTGCTATTGCTCTTTCTACCTCTTCCGCTCCTATAGGTTCTCCTAAGGGTGCCATTATGTCGGCCCCCAGCTGGGGGAGCTGGGTTGCGTCGAGAAAGGATGTCACCGTCGCTGCGTATGTTGCATTGTCTCCTGCTAGTGTGGGGGAGTGGTTATAAACAGACTTGAAATAGTTTGTGAATTCTTCATTTATCTCCTTTGGGTTTGTGAGGACCTGTCCATGTTTGTTTCTGATAGCTGTTATTAAGGTTCTGGTGGTTCTGGGTCTAAGGGCTCTCGCAAGGAGGGTGTCCATTTTATTAGACTTTTCATAGAAAAGTCTTTTAGTCCTGAGGAGGTCTTTAGCAACGTCATGAGTTCTGTCATGAGTTCTCTGAGAGATCTTCTTATGTTAGTTAATTCCCTAGTCGTGTCCCGGGTGACCATTTGTTTGTGTTGTAATTCTATTTTGCGTAGTTGTGTTTGCAGTTCTGCTAACCTCTCATGTTTTTTTTGTTTTTGCAGTGTCGCTATCTTTATAAGGAGACCACGTATTACTGTTTTATGGGCCGCCCAGAGGGTGGTTGGGGATATATCAGGGGTGTCATTAGTTCGGAAGTAGAGTTCTATTTCTTTATGGAGGTCCTCCTTGATGTGTGGATCCCGGAGGAGGGAGGCATTTAGTCTCCATTTCCAGGGGGTGTGGTTGCTTGGGGTTTTTAAAGTAATTGCAATGTCTGCATGGTCAGACCATGATATGGGGTTAATCACGGTGGTCTTGAGCCAATGCATGCCGAGTTTGTTTGTGAGGAACAGGTCTATGCGTGAATAAGTGTTATGTGCTGCGGAGAAGAACGTGTAATCCTGTTCCCCTGGGTGCTGGAGCCTCCAGGGATCCAGCAGGCCAGTGCTCTGGATAAACTGGTGTAGGAGCTTATCTTGTGCTCCCCTGTTGTGCGAACGGGGGAGGCGTGTGCCTCCACTGCGGTCAGAGGCGGGGCAGGGCGAGGCATTGAGGTCGCCTCCCAAGATGAGTATCCCCCTTGGGAGGTCCCCAATTAGGTTTGCTAGTTTCGTCCAGAACCGTGGGGTAGGGGTGTTCGGGGCGTACACATTTATTAGGTGATATGTGTTAGCGTGCAACGTGCCTGTGAGTACCACGTACCGGCCTTCAGTGTCTGTGTGTGTGCCCGTGATTTGAATGGGGCATCTTTTATGTATTAGGATCTCCACTCCATTTTTTTATATGGTGTCCTGGAGGTGTATGCTTTCGTGAAAAGATGGTTTGTTAGCTGCGTCGTAGCTGAGCGTGGTATATGGGATTCCTGTATGAATGCAATGTCTGCTTGTTGTCTGCGTAGTTCTCTAAGGAGTAGCCTGCGTTTGTTAGGGGCGTTAAGTCCGTTAACATTTAGTGATGTCAGTTTGAGGTCCATGTTTTGTCAGTGTGTGTCGTAGGAATGTACTCACTCTGTGCCGGATTGCTTACTGTAGGTTCAAGGCTCGTCCGTCTGCGTCCGTGTTGGCAGTGTCTTTTATGATGTTGTAGCTCCACCGCAGGGGATATGGTGGGGGGGGGGGGAGGGGGGGAGAAGGAGGAAAGCAAGAATGCAGTGGGAAGGAAGAAGAGTAAGAGAAGGGGTAGTAGACGATAGGTTGTCTGCTACCTAGGAGAAAGCAATATGCAATTTAGTATTGGTTAGTGCGCTTTTCGTTCACAATTCTATAATAAAACCCCCCAAGTGGTGGGTCGATACAACAATGTAAAAATATGATACTTGAACAATATAACAATATAACAATTCCGGGTCTTACCAGTCGCCAGGAGCTATGGGGGTGTGCATCCACCGCGCCGAGGGAATCGCCTCAGGCGGGGTGGAGGCCCAGCCGCCAAGCACCCTGACGAGGCTCCCATTTATATCAACTACAACCTTAGATAGTAGGGTTCACATGCTATAGTTGCTGAGCCGGGTAGGGTCGGGGCAGGCATAGGGCTTTTCGTTAGTATTCGAAGTTTTGTAATGAAGTTTTTAGTTGGATTTTGATGTATACGTCTTTTTTTTTTATTATTATGTGCTGGTTCCCCCTTATCGTGCTAGTGATACTCTGTTGTCTAAAGGCTGTAGGTAGGAGGTTGCAGCTAGTTTGCCCTATATAGGGTGGGTGCCCATGGGGCTGGGGGAGGCCGCCCGAGCCACACCTTGTGCTGGTATGGCAGGGAGGCTGGTGAGGGCCCCCCTTTATGCTGGCGACTTGTTGCCATGCGTCTGGGTGATAGGGGTTCTGTACAGCCCCACGTCCGATCTTTAGGTGGGCTGGCGCTGATATGGTTATCTAGGGCCCCCCAGGCCCAGCTCGCCTTCCTTTCCCTCACCCTCCCCTCTTTTCCTCGCCCACAGTTACATATTACCCCCTTACAATCTATGTCCCAGTCGTTATAGAACTATCTTTAGTACACTTAAAAACATGACAAAGAAGAACTATCAGCTTAAGCTTGCGTGTGTCTTTAGAGTCCGTTTTGATCTTCTCCTCTGGAGTCCCCTGTACGGGTGTAGTGCTAGCCTTCGACTCCCCACGCTTCTGGTAGGGGGGTGAGTCCCTCCATGTTGCTGGTGGGAAGGTGGAGGTCCGCAGGAGCCGTTATGTCGACCCTCTTCAAGAATGCATGTACGTCCATAGAGGGTAGGAGGACGGCAGGTTTCGCGCCGTGAAATGCAATTATCTTAAATGGATATCCCCATGCGAACCGAACTTCCTTTTCTCTGAGGAGGTCTGTGATCGGTTTCCATTCTCGCCTTCGCTGTAGCGTGGCCGGCGCTATGTCCTGGTAGAGCTGCAGCTCTGCTCCATTCCATTTGTCCATTTGTGTTCAGTTGCGTTTTAGGATGGTTTCTTTAGTTTGAAAGTAGTGCCACTTCATGATTACGTCTCTTGGCGGGCTGTTGTTGGGGCCTTGGCCCGGAGGGCTCTGTGGACTCTGTCCACTAGCCAGAGATGATCTGGTATGTAAGGCAGACCCTGGCGGAGGCAGTGCACTAGGGTAGTCTCCAGTTCAGCATCTGGTACAGACTCTGGCAGGCCGCGGATGCGCAAGTTGTTGCGGCGCGCTCTGTTAGAGATGTCTTCTATTTCAAGTTCCATGGCTGTAATACGCTGTTTCAGCATGTTGGTGGCTGCTGTGGAGCCATTGTGTGCAGTAACTATATGGGCCATGCGTTGTTCTATGGCCGTTGTGCGGGCCCCAATGGCGGCGATTTCGGCCTTTACCTTTGCCGCTGTGCGTGCAATCTCGGCTGCTAGAAACCCCTTTACCTCCGCCAGGGATTGCAGGATCGCAGCGTTGGAGGCTTCAGGGGGAGCATCAGACCATGCGGGCGGGCTCTCATCTCCTCTCTGGGATGCGGCCTGGTCTCTGTGGGCGCCTCGTGCGACAGGCCTCTGCGTCGTAAGCATGTCGGCTACTGACATCGCCTCTCTGCGGCTCGGTTTGCCGGGTTTGCGGCTGGACATCCGCGTTAGCGGGGGTGTACCTCCTTTGGCTGTGTCTGGGTCAGGTTAGTACCGTGGTAGATAAAGGTTGTAGCGGGTTACAGGGCGGTATTGGGAGTCTCGGGTGCGGAGCTCCTTCTCTAAGCGGCCATCTCGATCGACGCTCAAACCACGCCCCCCCATCAGGCCTTTTTTAGTTGAATGTATCGCCCACTGTCAGTCCCTTCGGGATCCATCCATCATTCATCTTAATAAAGGTGAGGTAATCTAGACTTTTTTGACCTAGGCGACTTCTCTTCTCAGTGACAATACCTCCTGCTGCACTGAAGGTCCTTTCTGACAGGACACTTGAAGCGGGGCAGGCCAGAAGTTCTATCGCAAATTGGGATAGCTCTGGCCACAGGTCAAGCCTGCACACCCAGTAGTCAAGGGGTTCATCGCTTCTCAGAGTGTCGATATCTTCAGTTAAGGCGAGGTAGTCTGCTACATGTCGGTCGAGTCGTTCTCTGAGGGTGGACCCCGAAGGGCTGTGGTGATGCGTAGGACTTAAAAAGCTCCGCATGTCCTCCATCAACAACATGTCTGTAAAGCGTCCTGTCCTTGCCGGCGTGGTCGTGGGAGGAGGAGGATTACTTTCACCTCTTCCCCTGTTAGATTCCCGTTGTGCTATGACATCACCCTTATACGCTGTGTAAAGCATACTTTTTAATTTATTTTGGAACTGCTGCATCCTTTCCGACTTGCGGTAATTCGGTAACATTTCAGGCACTTTCTGCTTATACCGGGGGTCTAGTAGTGTGGACACCCAGTACAGGTCGTTCTCCTTCAGCCTTTTTATACGAGGGTCCCTCAACAGGCACGACAGCATGAAAGACCCCATTTGCACAAGGTTGGATGCCGAGCTACTCATGTCCCGTTCCTCGTCCTCAGTGATCTCACTGAAGGTATGTTCTTCCCCCCAGCCACATACAACACCACGGGTACCAGATAGGTGACAGCGAGCACCTTGGGGTGCCTGTTGTGGTTGGTCTTCCTCCTCCTCCTCAAAGCCACATTCCTCCTCTGACTCCTCTTCCTCACAATCCTCTTCCAGCTTTGCCGCAGGTCCAACAAGCGATGCTGATAAGGTTGTTTCTGGTGATGATGGTGACCACAACTCTTCCTCTTCACGCTCATCTATGGCCTGATCCAGCACTCTTCGCAGGGCACGCTCCAGGAAGAAAACAAATGGTATGATGTTGCTGATGGTGCCTTCGGTGCGACTGACTAGGTTTGTCACCTCCTCAAAATGACGCATGATCCTACAGGCATTGCGCATGAGCGTCCAGTAACGTGGCAAAAAAATTCCCAGCTCCACAGAGGCTGTCCTAGCACCCCGGTCATACAAATATTCATTAACGGCTTTTTCTTGTTGGAGCAGGCGGTCAAACATTAGGAGTGTTGAATTCCAACGTGTCGGTCTGTCGCAAATCAAGCGCCTCACTGGCATGTTGTTTCGCCGCTGGATATCTGAAAAGTGCGCCATGGCCGTGTAGGAACGCCTGAAATGGCCACACACCTTCCTGGCCTGCTTCAGGGCATCATGTAAGCCTGGGTACTTATGCACAAAGCGTTGTACGATCAGATTACACACATGTGCCATGCACGGCACATGTGTCAACTTGCCCAAATTCAATGCCGCCAACAAATTTGTTCCGTTGTCACAAACCACTTTGCTGATCTCCAGTTGGTGCGGAGTCAGCCACTGATCCACCTGTGCGTTCAGGGCGGACAGGAGTGCTGGTCCGGTGTGACTCTCTGCTTTCAGGCAAGTCAACCCCAAGATGGCGTGACACTGCCATATCCGTTATGTGGAATAGTACCTGGGGAGCTGGGGGGGTGCCGTTGATGTGGAGCAAGACGCAGCAGCAGAAGCGGACTCAGCCGAGGAGGTTATGGAAGAGGATGGAGTAGGAGGAGTAGAGGAGGTGGCAGCAGGCCTGCCTGCAAGTCGTGGCGGTGTCACCAACTCCTCTGCAGAGCCACGCATTCCATGCTTGGCAGCCGTCAGCAGGTTTACC
This sequence comes from Pelobates fuscus, assembly GCF_036172605.1. Classification (NCBI taxonomy): domain Eukaryota; kingdom Metazoa; phylum Chordata; class Amphibia; order Anura; family Pelobatidae; genus Pelobates; species Pelobates fuscus. The sequence goes on along the minus strand of NC_086327.1, from coordinate 55,404,508 downwards.
CAATGCGCAGTGTAGGTGATATACCTGCCCTGACCATGCTTTGCAGACCAGGTATCAGTGATCAGATGAACCCTTGCCCCAACACTGTGTGCCAGACATGCCATTACTTCCTTTTGCACAATCGAGTACAGGTTGGGGATTGCCTTTTGTGCAAAGAAATTTCGGCTGGGTACCTTCCACTGCGGTGTCCCAATAGCTACAAATTTTTGGAACGCCTCAGACTCCACCAGCTTGTATGGTAAAAGCTGGCGGGCTAATAGTTTAGACAAGCCAGCTGTCAGATGCCGGGCAAGGGGGTGACTTTGTGACATTGGCTTCTTATACTCAAACATGTCCTTGACAGACACCTGACTGTGGGCAGATGAGCAGGAACTGCTCAAGGCGAGAGACGGAGTGGCGGATGGTTGAGAGGGGGCAAGGAGGACAGCAGTGGTTGACGTGGCTGAAGATGCTGGACCAGGAGGAGGATGGCGGCTTTGAGTTTCCGTGCTGCTTGTATCATCATGCGTTGATCCCATAGGCGTTTGTGATGTGCGATCATGTGCCTATGCAAAGCAGTTGTACCTAGGTGGGTGTTGGACTTCCCATGACTTAGTTTCTTTTGGCACAGGTTGCAAATGGCATCGCTGTTGTCAGAGGCAGACACACAAAAAAAATGCCACACTGCTGAGCTCTGCAATGACGGCATTCTTGTGGTGGCAACAGCATGCATTGATTGGCGTGCTGTCTGGCTGACCCCGGGTGCCGATGCATGCTGTCTGACTGTGCCACTAGCTCCTTGCGACGACCTCCCCCTGCTTCCAACTCGTCTCCTCCTCCTCTCTGTCTCCCCATCTGAACTTTCCCCCTGTTCTTCTTCTCTTCTAGCGGGCACCCACGTGACATCCACTGACGCATCGTCATCATCCACCGCTTCACTTGTATCTGACAACTCAGCAAAGGAAGCAGCAGCGGGTACAACATCATCATCATCACACCGTACGTCCATGTGTGTAATGCTGCCTGACTGAGACATATCCCTGTTATTTACATCCTCTGGCAATAATGCTTGCGCATCATTCATTTCTTCCAACTGATGTGTAAATAACTCCTCTGACAGATCAAGTGAAGCGGCTATGGTGCTAGTGTTGGTGGTGGCAGCAGGCGGGCGAGTGGTAACTTGAGAGGTGCCCGAAGCTAAGCTGGAGGAGGATGGTGCGTCAAGGTTCCGAGCGGAAGCTGTAGAAGATTGGGTGTCCTGTGTTAGCCAGTCAACTATGTCCTCAGGGTACGTGGCCTCTGAACACTGGGCATTATTCTAGGGCCAAAGGGAATCACAGCACCACGACCACGACGGCCGCTGCAGGGTGGCCTGCCTCTGCCTGTCATTTTTTTTTCGATTAGTGGTACGATGCGTGCAAGCTACTGTGACAACAGATATGAGTGGCACTGTGCACTGGCAGAAGTTGGCAGAGTAGACGCTGTAGGCCTGACACACACGCTTGCAGACAACTAACTGCTATTCAATCTATTAGTCAATTTTTTTTATTTTTTTTAAATGTACACTACTGTTACACCAGATATGAGTTGCACTGGTGTGACACTGTGCCCTGGCAGGCCCTGAAACGCACACGTGTGAAGGAAACTGACTGCAATTATATTACAGTCAAAAACGTTTTTTTTTTTGTTTTTTTTAAATGCAAGCCATTGTGACACCAGATATGAGTGGTGGCACTGGGCAAGTGGGCACAGTATACGCTGTGAGCCTGACAAACACGCTGGCAGGCAGGCAACTGCAATTAGATTACACAGGAAAAAAAAAAAAGCAGACTGAAGTTCTAGCCCTAAAAAGGGCTTTTTAGGGTGCTGTCCTTACAGCAGAGATCAGATGAGTCCTTCAGGACTGTAGTGGACACTGAATACACTAGCCTAGCTATTGATTTCCCTATTAAATCAGCAGGAGCTACACTGTCCCTCATCTCACTAAGAATGCAGCTTCACAATGAATGTAAAATGGATGCTGTCCAGGAGGTGGGAGGGTCTGGGAGGGAGGGTCTGCTGCTGATTGGCTGGAATGTGTCTGATGACTGTGAGGTACAGGGTCAAGTTTAGGGGGCGGACCGAACATCGCATATGTTCGCCCGCCGTGGCGAACGCGAACAAGCTATATTCACCAGGAACTATTGGCCAGCGAACTATTCGGGACATCTCTATTGTTCTACGCTTCTGGCATGTATTTATTTTTTGCCCTCTTTTATTACAGGCCTACCGCGATGTCGGCTCCGGCACACCTCAATCGACTTATTTCCCTCTTTACTATGCTACTCTTTGTACACTTCCTATACACCCTTATTTGCCCCTCACACAAATGCAAAGGCTTGGCCTGCAGTTGTGGGAGGGGCATGTTACCCTACTTAAACCCCTTACTCACCTTACTCCATTCCGTATGTTCTTTTAGCGATCCACATGTCCCCACCCTCCACTCCCTCTATCTATACTTTTCATTACACCTCATGGGTGGGCCCTCTTTTATTACAGGCCTACCGCAACGTTGGTTCCGGCACACCTCAACCGACTTATTTCCCCCTTTACTATGTTACTCTTTGTACACTTCCTATATGGCCTTATTTGCCCCTCACACAAACAATATTCTCCTCCTAAGTAAGATTATATTTTTTCCCACATAAAGTATTTTTCGAAGATAAGTTGGTGAAATGTTCTCAGTGCTCAAAAATTAGATGTCCAAGTCACTTCTCCTGATAATTTTATTACGTCATTCTATGTAAAGTCAAGAACATAATACTGCATTAATGGTAGATTCTGAGAACAGAATTTGATACCTTATTGCATTCACCAATTTCTAGCCCTTGAGGCATTCATGCATACAGGGTTTAGAAATGAGGTACTCATTTTAATGCAATGATTTGTACTTTTGAGAGTAATCAATGCTTGGAAACTTTGACCTGCAGAACAGCTCGTGCTGTTTTAATGATTTTTAGTATATGTCCAGAAAAACGTGATATACTGGTTAACTTTCACATCAGTAGCTAGTGGGATCAAACTATTTAAAATATATCCCTCGTGGCTGGTCTTATTTGCCTATCCAGTGTAAATTGTCTAATTAGCATGTATTCTAGTTTAGTTTAAAATGTATATCACTAACTTCTGCTGTGTATGTTATGAACCAAACCATCAACCTTGTTTGTAATGAATTACCAAGGCACTACTTTAGTTCTGCTCTAGGATTTAAAGGCGGATTAATCATGCTTTGCAGTCACCACAACATTTCTGAAAGCTTAGCAATAGGCTGCCAGAAAAACTCCAACTACATGGCCAAAACCAAACCTTTCTGATTATTCCCAAATGTCAGGATACACTAATATTCCCAACACAGAGAAATTATTGAAAAAGGTTTCAATAGCTTAAGGTACTCTAGGATTGGCTACAAGGGAGCATGTGAAATTGGAACATGCATGTGACATCACATGCATGTTCCCAGTAGTCAAGGACTAAGCCGCTAACTAGGAGACTTAAGAGGTATTGACTTGCAGCGACCTGCATCTCTAAGGATTTCAGATTTGGCCGCTGTGTGAAGGGAGGAGCGCTCGTCGGGACCAAGACCATGCTCAGAGGAAGACCGGCTGGTGCTGCAGGAGTAGGTATATTTGCACCGGTAGCGTTCCCATCTCCACGTGGGAACACCGCTACAACGAGATGCGCCCAGGAGCTGATAGGATAATATGGGGATATCCCCAGTTTGTGTTTGGCCCATGGTATTTCTGGATTTGATATGCATTTAAAATAATTAGTAGAGTTATTTACTAAAGTAAGAATTGCACTGAATTCAAAATTAATTTCAAATCATATAGTTAAATTAAACGTATTATTAATGCTGAAAGACTATCTATATTTTATGAATTGACACTCTACCTCCAGGAAAGACATTGAAATGCAATAGTCTCCTTATACTAACCTCCTCTATGTCTGCATAAGAAAACTTCTTAATTAGACACCATAAACCCAGAAATGTAAAAAGAGAAAATAAGAAATTAAAAAAATAAAAATTTTCAAATAAAGTCTTAATTAATATGAGGGATGAATACAGTAAAATAACTGTGGAACCATGAAAATCAACAAAAAGATCCACAGTTAAAGTTCAGCATTTAACCCTTCTGGTGCCAGAGTAAACCCATTTCATTATAATTCTTTTTATTACCCTTGCATTATTCCACCTTCACCAATCTTTTATGACAATATGACACATTGCACAAATCTCAAATATGTGTCAAATATGTGTCAACATTATGAAATGCAGCACAGGAGGCCGATACATCGTGCAGTATGATTTATTTTGTGATTTTTCTCATGTTCAGTTACTCAAGTAGCTAATTTTCATGTAATCTTTTCCATATAGTATAATTCATATACATTGATTTCTGGATTTTATTTGGTTGATTTACATAGGGTTCTAGGGATGGAACTCTATGCTGGCTCCTAAATACATCTGGATTATTCTGTAATATAATCAGAAGCTGCAGATATTTGTGGATTTTCCAAATAATGAAAGCTGTCTCATTTTCTAGTGGCTGCTGGATAATCTAATAGAAGCACATTCATACTTTAAAATGTCTATAAACAGACAAAATAACAAAACGCGTAGCAGACCTAACTGTGTATATATATATATATATATATATATATATATATATATATATATATATATATATATATATATATATATATATAGTTTGTAATCTGTTTTTAAGTAAAGTATTTTTTTCTGTAGACATTTTTTTATTGTACTTACATTTATTAAAACAGATGAGCGCAGTTACTACCTGCTAAGATATTTGCCTTTGAAAAAAAAATTATGACAAATTATAGCCAACTAAATTTAATTAAACACATCTCTGTCATAGCCACCAAATAATTGTATACGTGATTTGAATGTTTAGGCTCTTCTCCCCAAGTCATTTCACATTTTTTTTTACTTTTTTTTTTTTTTTTTTATCTGTAACAACTTGCTCCTGTTTTTTGTGTGATAGACCACTTCCAATGATGCAGTTTGTAATTACATGTGGCTACAGGAATCTGATTATGATCCGTGAATGCTGACATACTGATTCTTCTGAAAGACTTGTCAGAGGAAACAAATTGGATCATAACTATGTTAGTTATAATATCTTCAGACTGATGTCTGACATATACATCCATTTCAAACTGTGCTTTTATTAACTGTAACCATAGAAAACCCAGTAATATTGCTATTTACTCTGTAAGATTAATTGTGTATAGTTTCAACTGCATATAAATAGACTAACATGGTTACTCACTAAGGTAAACATTCAAAGTGCATTCAAGAGATTTTAAATTTAAGGCCAGAATAACCAAAACAAAAGCATAGTTCACTTAGAGAAGTTATTCAGTTTGTCAAATTTGACCTTAAATTTAAAAGTCACATTGAATTCTCACTTAAGGCAATAAGCCTGTGATTAGTTTCTGAAATTCAAAAATATTAGAATAATCCTCAGGTAGTATATAATGTACAGTATTTGGTGCAAAATCATCATTGAAGTGTCAATACTTACTAAAATGCAATGATTCCCAGTTGATCCTAAATTTCACTGTAAATGTGAATAACATGTTTGGCTACTAGTGATGTACCGAACTGTTCGCTGGCGAATAGTTCCCAGCGAACATAGCGTGTTCGCCGCCGCGGGTGAACACATGCGCGGTTCGATCCGATAGATTGAATAGCCGTTAGTTGTCTGCCAGCTTCTGTGTCAGGCTCACAGTGGATACTGTGCCCACTTGCCCAGTGCCACCACTCATATCTGGTGTCACAATAGCTTAAGCTTGACATTCAAAAACAAAAAACTTTTTTCACTGTTATAGATTGAATAGCAGTTAGTTGTCTTCAAGCAGGTGTCAGGCCTTCAGCGTGTACTCTGCCAACCTCAGCAAGTGTACATTGCCACTCATATCTGGTGTGACAATAGCGTGTCTTTAAAAACAAAAAAGGTTTTTCACTGTAAGCTAATAGCATTTAGTTGTCTTCAAGCGTATGGGTGACAGGCCTTCAGCGTGTACTCTGCCACACTCAACCAGTCCACTTTGCCACTCATATCTGGTGTGACAATAGCGTGCCTTTAAAAAGAAAAAACGTTTTTCACTGTAAGCTAATAGCAGTCAGTGTCCTTCAAGCGGGTGACAGGCCTTCAGCGTGTACTCTGCCAAACTCAGGCAGTCCACTTTGCCACTCATATCTGGTGTGACAATAGCGTGCCTTTAAAAAGAAAAAAAGTTTTTCACTGTAAGCTACTAGCAGTCAGTGTCCTTCAAGCTGGTGTGTCAGGCCTTCAGCATGTACTCTGCCAACCTCAGCCAGTCCACTTGGCCACTCATATCTGGTGTGACAATAGCATGCTTTTAAAAAGAAAAAACGTTTTTCCACTGTAATAGATTAAAGAGCAGTTGCCTGTCTGACAGCTTCTGTGTCAGGCTCACATTGGATCCTGTGCCCACTTGCCCAGTGCCACCACTCATATCTGGTGTCACAATAGCTTAAGCTTGACATTTAAAAAGAAAAACAATGTTTTCACTGTAATAGATTGAATAGCAGTTAGTTGTCTGCCAGCTTCTGTGTCAGGCTCATAGTGGATACTGTGCCCACTTGCCCAGTGCCACCACTCATATCTGGTGTCACAATAGCTTAAGCTTGACATTTAAAAAGAAAAACAATGTTTTCACTGTAATAGATTGAATAGCAGTTAGTTGTCTGCCAGCTTCTGTGTCAGGCTCATAGTGGATACTGTGCCCACTTGCCCAGTGCCACCACTCATATCTGGTGTCACAATAGCTTAAGCTTGACATTTAAAAAGAAAAAAAAAATTTCACTGTAATAGATTGAATAGCAGTTAGTTGTCTGCAAGCGTCTGGGTGTCAGGCCTTCAGCGTGTACTCTGCCAACCTCTGCCAGTGTACTTTGCCACTCATATCTGGTGTCTCTATAGCATGCCTTTACAAAGAAAAAAAGTTTTTCACTGTAAGCTAATAGCAGTCAGTGTCCTTAAAGAGGGTGTCAGGCCTTCAGCGTGTGCTCTGCCAACCTCAGCAAGTGTACTTTGCCACTCATATCTGGTGTGACAATAGCATGCTTTTAAAAAGAAAAAAAAGTTTTTCCACTGTAATAGATTAAAGAGCAGTTGCCTGTCTGCCAGCTTCTGTGTCAGGCTCACATTGGATACTGTGCCCACTTTCCCAGTGCCACCACTCATATCTGGTGTCACAATAGCTTAAGCTTGACATTTAAAAAGAAAAACAATGTTTTCACTGTAATAGATTGAATAGCAGTTAGTTGTCTGCCAGCTTCTGTGTCAGGCTCATAGTGGATACTGTGCCCACTTGCCCAGTGCCACCACTCATATCTGGTGTCACAATAGCTTAAGCTTGACATTTAAAAATATTTTTTTTTTTCACTGTAATAGATTGAATAGCAGTTATTTGTCTGCAAGCGTCTGGGTGTCAGGCCTTCAGCGTGTAGTCTGCCAAACTCAGCCAGTTCACTTTGCCACTCATATCTGGTGTCTCTATAGCATGCCTTTACAAAGAAAAAACGTTTTTCACTGTAAGCTAATTGCAGTCAGTGTCCTTAAAGCGGGTGTCAGGCCTTCAGCGTGTGCTCTGCCAACCTCCGCAAGTGTACTTTGCCACTCATATCTGGTGTCTCCATAGCGTGCCTTTACAAAGAAAAACCGTTTTTCAGTGTAAGCTAGTAGCAGTCAGTGTCCTTAAAGCGGGTGTCAGGCCTTCAGCGTGTGCTCTGCCAACCTCAGCCAGTCCACTTTGCCACTCATAGCTGGTGTGACTATAGCGTGCCTTTACAAAGAAAAAAAGTTTTTCACTGTAAGCTAATAGCAGTTATTTGTCTGCAAGCGTCTGGGTGTCAGGCCTTCAGCGTGTAGTCTGCCAAACTCAGCCAGTTCACTTTGCCACTCATATCTGGTGTGACAATAGCGTGCCTTTAAAAAGAAAAAAAGTTTTTCACTGTAAGCTAATAGCAGTTAGTGTCCTTCAAGCGGGTGACAGGCCTTCAGAGTGTACTCTGCCAAACTCAGCCAGTCCACTTTGCCACTCATATCAGGTGTGACAATAGCGTGCTTTTAAAAAGAAAAAAAGTTTTTCCACTGTAAAACTTTTTTTGTGTCATGCTCACAGTGGATACTGTGCCCACTTGCCCAGTGCCACCACTCATATCTGGTGTCACAATAGCTTATGCATGACATTAAAAAAAAAAAATGTTTTCACTGTTATAGATTTAATAGTAGTTGTCTGCCAGCTTCTGTGTCAGGCTCACAGTGGATACTTTGCCCACTTGCCCAGTGCCACCACTCATATCTGGTGTCACAATAGCTTCAGCTTGACATTTAAAAACAAAAAACTTTTTTCACTGTTATAGATTGAATAGCAGTTACTTGTCTTAAAGCGGGTGTGTCAGGCCAACAGCGTGTACTCTGCCAACATCTGCCAGTGCACATTGCCACTCATATCTGGTGTCACAATAGCGTGCATTTACAAAGAAAAAAAGTTTTTCACTGTAAGCTAATAGCAGTTAGTTGTCTGCAAGCGTCTGGGTGTCAGGCCTTCAGCGTGTGCTCCGCCAACCTCTGCAAGTGTACTTTGCCACTCATATCTGGTGTCTCTATAGCGTGCCTTTACAAAGAAAAAAACTTTTTTCACTGTTATAGATTGAATAGCAGTTAGTTGTCTTCAAGCGGGTCATATCTGGTCTCACAGTAGCTTGCACGCATAGTACCAGTAATCCCCCAAAAAATGACAGGCAGAGGCAGGCCACCCCTCAGGGGCCATCGTGGTCGTGGTGCCGTGATTCCCTTTGGCCCTAGAATAATGCCCAGTATTTAGAGACCACGTACCCTGAACTTGAAAAGTTCTGAGGACATAGATGACTGGCTAACACAGGACACCCAATCCTCTCCAGCTTCCGCTCGGAACCTTGACGCACCATCCTCCTCCAGCTTAGCTTTGGGCACCTCTCAAGATACCACTCACCCGCCTGCCGCCACCACCAAGAAGAAGAACAGGGGGAAAGTTCAGATGGGGAGACAGAGAGGAGGAGGAGGAGACGAGTTGGAAGCAGGGGGAGGTCATCGCAAGGAGCTAGTGGCACAGTCAGACAGCATGCATTGGCACCCGGGGTCAGCCCGACAGCACGCCAATCAACGCATGCTGTGTCCACCACCAGAATGCCGTCATTGCAGAGCTCAGCAGTGTGGCATTTTTTTTGTGTGTCTGCCTCTGACAACAGCGATGCCATTTGCAACCTGTGCCAAAAGAAACTGAGTCGTGGGAAGTCCAACACCCACCTAGGTACAACTGCTTTGCGTAGGCACATGATCGCACATCACAAACGCCTATGGGATCAACACATGAGTACAAGCAGCACGGAAACTCAAAGCCGCCATCCTCCTCCTGGTCCAGCATCTTCAGCCACGTCAACCACTGCTGTCCTCCTTGCCCCCTCTCAACCATCCGCCACTCCGTCTCCCGCCTTGAGCAGTTCCCGCTCATCTGCCCACAGTCAGGTGTCTGTCAAGGACATGTTTGAGCGTAAGAAGCCAATGTCCCAAAGTCACCCCCTTGCCCAGCGTCTGACAGCTGGCTTGTCCGAACTATTAGCCCACCAGCTTTAACCATACAAGCTGGTGGAGTCTGAGGCGTTCAAAAAATTTGTAGCTATTGGGACACCACAGTGGAAGGTACCCGGACGAAATTTCTTTTCCCAAAAGGCAATCCCCAACCTGTACTCGATTGTGCAAAAGGAAGTAATGGCATGTCTGGCACACAGTGTTGGGGCAAGGGTCCATCTGCCGACTGATACCTGGTCTGCAAAGCATGGTCAGGGCAGGTATATCACCTACACTGCGCATTGGGTAAACCTGCTGACGGCTGCCAAGCATGGAATGCGTGGCTCTGCAGAGGAGTTGGTGACACCGCCACGGCTTGCAGGCAGGCCTGCTGCCACCTCCTCTACTCCTCCTACTCCATCCTCTTCCATAACCTCCTCGGCTGAGTCCTATTCTGATGCTGCGTCTTGCTCCACATCAACGGCACCCCCCCAGCTCCCCAGGTACTATTCCACATCCCGGATACGGCAGTGTCACGCCGTCTTGGGTTTGACTTGCTTAAAAGCAGAGAGTCACACCGGACAAGCACTCCTGTCCGCCCTGAACCCACAGGTGGAAAAGTGGCTGACTCCGCAGCAACTGGATATCGGCAAAGTGGTTTGTGACAACGGAAAAAAATTGTTGACGGCATTGAAGTTGGGCAAGTTGACACATGTGCCGTGCATGGCACATGTGTGTAATCTGATTGTACAACGCTTTGTGCATAAGTACACAGGCTCACAGGACGTCCTGAAGCAGGCTAGGAAGGTGTGTGGCCATTTCAGGCCATGGCGCACTTTGCCGATATCCAGCGGCGAAACAACATGCCTGTGAGGCGCTTGATTTGCGACAGCCCGACACGTTGGAATTCAACACTCCTAATGTTCGAACGGAGGAGGAAGACCATCCACAACAGGCATCCCAGGGTGTTCGTTGTCACCTATCTGGTATCGGTCGTGTTGTACCTGGCTGGGGGGAAGAACATACCTTCATTGAGATCACTGAGGAGGAGGAATGGGAAATGAGTAGCTCGGCATCCAACCTTGTGCAAATGGGGTCTTTCATGCTGTCGTGCCTGTTGAGGGACCCTCATATAAAAAGGCTGAAGGAGAACGACCTGTACTGGGTGTCCACACTACTAGACCCCCGGTATAAGCAGAAAGTGGCGCAAATATTCTGCTCTGTGTCAGTGTGTATAAGTGATCATTAGGATAGGTGTCAATCCATATCTGCCAATTGACCCATGTAGGGGGAACAGTCTCTATTCTGCTCTGTGTCAGTGTGTATCATGGTCTCTGAGGACAGGTGTCAATCCATATCTGTCAAGTGACCCTATGTAGGGGCAACAGTCCCTATTCTGCTCTGTGTCAGTTTGTATCAGGGTCTCTGAGGACAGGTGTCAATCCATATGTCAAGGTGTCAATATGTCATATGTCAGGTGTCAATCCATATCCATTGTTATTTAGGAATGTTAGGTGATTTCTGCCCTTTATGGATTAAAACCAGACTCTGCATCAACTGTGTAATTTTCCATGGGAGTTTTGCCATGGATCCCCCTCCGGCATGCCACAGTCCAGGTGTTAGTCCCCTTGAAACCACTTTTCCATCACTTTTGTGGCCAGAAAGAGTCCCTGTGGGTTTTAAAATTCGCCTGCCCATTGAAGTCAATGGCGGTTCGCCGGTTCGCGAACGTTTGCGAAAGTTCCCATTCGCCGTTCGCGAACCGAAAATTTTGTTTTCGCGACATCACTATTGGCTACTAAAAGGTGCTACAATGATACTTTACCAGCGGAAAACAGCAACATTAATTAACACCTTCACCCAAATTATGTGTCTAGTCCTGGCATGAAACATCCATGAAGATATATTCTGATAAATGCTGATATTGACAGTTGTTGGGGAATGCTCACAAGCACACCTGACATTAGAAACTTTGTGTGTCTGCTTTCCAGGATCCCTGCTCATTCACTGTGGTTGTTAGGGAGAAGCGAGGCTTAAGGTGTCATAAACTGCCTGTCCACCCACCCTAGCAACCCACTCTCCCTTCTTCGGGTAAATTAATTAGCCTTTAGATCACTGTATAACTTGGTGACAAAAGGGTTAATTTGACTTGAGGCTAAGGACTTGATTAAATATTTTTGGATGTACTTTCCAACTAATTGAATATTTGTGGATAAACTTTTTTTAAAGTCTAAAATTTTTAAATATAAAAAAAAAATCATACATAAACCATGTATCAAAATGTATTACATTATCAAAGTATTTTTCAAATTATTAAAACATTTAAAAAATGTATTCAAAAATATATAAATCAAGGCATACATGTAGGAAACACCCCCTGATTAAAAACATAGCCATTTTATAACTGTATCACATTGTGATAAATTCCATGTATATCTATCTGTCACAAAAAGAGCTGTCACTTCTCTGGAATTTACACCATTGCATAAAACCATAAAAATCACCTATAACTTACATATACCCTTTTTAGCATTGTGTTCTCCATTTTATTTTATTTTTTTTAAATTCATATTCGAGATTTAGCAGATTACATCACAATCCAATTCAGAATGCAAATCCAGGGCAAACATTGCTAAAGAAGAGAAATAGAAACATTGTTTAATTTCTCATCTTGTCTTTACACTTTTTCTATGCTGATTGCCAGGCACAAAGAACACAGTTTAAAAAACTGATTTACAGGGAGCTAAAATGGAGACAACCAGTTGAAGGATTAATAGTTGTGGGCTTCTACATCTAAATAATTTTTTCACTCTTGACAAATACATATTTGTCAAATAAAGGGATCTATAAGCATAATATTAGAAATCCCGAGAAGTGACCATTTTCTGTTAACAACTTGCTTATATTATATTATTCTTGCAATATGCAAATGTATTTTAATGAGGAATGCTGTATCAGTTTTAAAAGATGCGTTAATAGCAAGAAATGTACACATCTAGATATTGTAGTCATTGTGATCTGAAGGTCTGAGAGCGGCAGTGCTGTATGACTCAATGTTATATCACACCTCTCCCTCCTCATATATTGTTCATAGTGAACCTCCAGAGAAACATGAGTAAACTCTGCTTTGCATATTTCACTCAGTCTGGGTAGGTGGGATATGTAATGCCACTAGAGGGTCTGTTGATAAAGACCTATTACTAGGGTTATTGAGGTAAAGAGGCACTCAAGGTGGGGGTGGAGAGAAGGAGGTAGACACATATGGAGGTCTAAAACAGTGGTGGTGGTGGACCGTGCTAAAGTTATACAAAAGGTAATGAAGAAAGTATATAATTACATACAGCTGATGGAAGAAAATTCTGTACAATATGTCTTAATAAAAAAGAACAAAAAAAAATAATAGTGCAATACAGTTAGATAATATATGCAGATATTAGCAATGCCAGTGGAGTACTCACACTTTCTAGAGCCAATATAGCTCTATTTCTGTAGGCATAGACAGTAGAATATGGAGGCCTGAAGAGGAAAAGAAAGAGAAGTTCATTTTATAAAGAGTTGAATTGTAACATTTTGCTATAGGAATAGGGCCAGTATATTCTGGCATCGGTCCTCCCCATGCTCACATGGGTGGGTTTATATTCAACCAGAGGGGGAGACAGGTTACTGTCCACTCCAATGACCCCCCCCTTTACCAGTGGGTGTGAGCTCACTAAAAAAATATGGGGGGACATGCTATTGTCCCTGCCAGCACCCACCCAGCAGTGGAGCCTATTAACTAGAAAGGGGAAACTGGGTACGGTTCCCCCAGCCCTCAACCATATGCGGTGGGTGAGGGCTACTAATTAATGAAGAGGGGTTGAATATGCCATTATCCACCTCCTCCCATCAATGGGCTTCAGGTGGGGGGTAGTAATCTAGGGTGTGTGGAGATGGATATGCTGGTAGTCCACACCTCCAAGGTCAGGACCATTATTACCCATGGGTCTCTAAGGATTCCCTAGCCATTAAATAAAGGCTATCTTCAACCTTCATAATAATAGTAAAGGGGCCCAATAATTTAATACTTTTAAAAAAGACATTTACATTTTTATTTTTTTCCAAAATGTTTTTTTCTACAGCCCCAAAAAAGGTCAAATAAAAATCAATTAATTAAAAGCTGGTGAAAATATAAAAAATCATAAAAAAAAAAAAAAAACTGTAATCACAAAAAATGCACAGACAAACCTGAAGCAATAAAAAACAATCCTTATTCATCCTCTGAGGCTCTTGCCGAATTACATTTCAAGCAAGTAAAGGCCTTTATAAAGATCTCCTCATGCTTTGAAATGTTAGCCAGAAAGCTCTGACAGGCAATTATTGCCTCTCATGAGACTTGCCCCCCTGTGTATATAGTTAAGCTCCATCCATGGCCCATAACAAGTTGGGGCAAAAGCATATTTTATTAGTGATCCCTGTGTGCTTGCCACCTGTGGAGGTAAAGGAGGAGATCAGGAGACAGTGTCCACCCATTACTGAATTTAAGCATAGCCCAACAGACTTGTGCAAAAACTTGTCAGTTTGTCGTAATCAAAATCTTTTTATTCCACACCAAAACAAATTGATTCATTAAATAAGACTCCAAAGCTAAATCCTAGGCAAAACATTTGTTTGAATGTGGATTAAAATGACTTTGATATGGACAAAACTGCCGAATCTCCTTTTTGCACTAGTCTACCACCCAATGCCTACTAGTAAGAACACAAAGTGGACCAAAGCCAGCCACCCCTCCCCCTGGTAATTTTCTGTCCATATCACTATGCCTAAAACCTGTCAAAATTATGGTTACTAAGCTTTGTAATGCTAGAAACTGTATGGGCTTAACCAATCCTTTCTTTATTGTACCAATCCATCTGAGGCTTCAGAAATCTTTCAGGAACCCACTCAACAGATGCCAAAAAAGGTATAACAAGGCCCACATATTGGCCAGAAAAGCCTTAATGTGTGATTATGAGCTACATAAGTTTCCTTTGTTGTTTTCATTTATTTTTTATATTGTATTCAGGACACTGTAGGTGACCATCTATACAAATGGATATGGCCTGCTTAATTGCAATGCTGTTCCTACTGCTACACAACATAACCAAATTGAGAAATGTTCCTTACATGATGAAAATGTATGGCAATCTTATTTTGCCAAATGACAAAAAGATGAAGAATGAGCAGAGTGTAATATTATGTGGGGAAACACTTTTTATCTAGTGTACTTTTTATTTTTTTTGTTTGTTTGTTTGGTTTTACCTTGTTTCTGCCACTGTTTATTTTGCTTGCATCTGTGCATACATCCTTGTGTGTGTGTGTTTACATATGCATTGTTAGGCACTGAAATAAAGTAGTCTATCATTCCTAACAATGCAGAAAACATCAACCTCTATTCTAATCAAAAGAAAATGCCACATTGAAGAACACTGTCAAGATCATTCTTTTTAATTGTTCTCTTAATTTTCTAAATTTACTTGAATGTAAGTACATAACACTGAATGTCAAAGTTCTGCTCCTCCTGTCATGACTATTTGTTGACACTGGGTCATCTGAAGAATAAAGTGAAAACAACAAAATAAACTTTTTTTTTTTTTCTGGAGCAGGAATTATAGCTATTTTACATGACAGCTTGAAATAAATTAACTAAATAATGCAATTTGCTAGAAGTATTTTATGGTAAATTAGCCTGTCAAACAAATATGGCACATCTGCACCAGTCAGTCACTCACCTACCCCCTTAGAGCAAATCAACTGGTCAGATCCATCCTGACCACCTACCCTGTTTCATACTCCGTCTGAGCCATAATCCATTCACATTCAGTAAAGTATAAAAATAATTGCTAAAATGCAATTACTGTGCAGTAGCCAGCAGTGCGGTAATGTATTTATAAATCCTCTCTTAAAGGCCCTATAGTGTTAAAAACACCATCTATCCCCCCTGCCCCACCCCCTGCCTTGCCTCCATAAATATAGTAAAATCTTAATTTTATTCCAGTCTGCTGTTGCTGGCTCTGTCCCTGATCTGCCTGCTTGGCTGACATCATCAGAAGTGTTGATCTAAGCCAATCACAATGCTTCATTATAGGATTGGCTGAGAATGTTAAGGAGGCAGATCAGGTGCAGAGCCAGCACAAGCCAAACACCAATCAGCATCTCCTCATAGAGTTGCATTGAATCAATGCATCTCTAGGAGTAAAGTTCAGTGTCTTCATGCAGAGGGCGGAAACACTAAATGTCAGTGCTGCACACTGAGCAACACTGCCCCAGGAATCACCTATAGTAGCCATCTGAGTAGTGGCAAGTGGAGGTATCCCTACGCTGTAATGTAAATGCTGCCTTTTCTCTGAAAAGGTGTTTACTGCAAAAAGCCTTAAGGGAATGATAATACTGAACAGAACAAATACAATAAACTGTAGGTTGTTCTGGTGACTATAGTGTCCCTTTAAGTTTAAGATCAGTAGGATGTTCGCTATCAGTTTTCAAGAATAAGAATGTCTCACAACAAAAGCCGCAATGGTCAATGATATGACTATTACGTGGATTGGATTTGAACCAATTTTTTTACTGAAAAAACAGGGTGCAACCATTATACGGTGAAATGCGGTACAAAGTGTAGTTTCTCCATGTCAACTGACGCTGTCGCTGACAATCCTTTTGATTGATGCCGGATATTATTGTATGTGTACTTTCTGGGGAAAAAAAAGGTGTATTGGCATAACCTGTGTACCAGAGCCTTCAGCTCAGCATCTTTAAACTTTCTCTTAGTGACATCCATAAACCAATAATTAGCACAGTGGTGAGCATTCAAATGCTGGGCAGAATGAATATGTGTATTAAAATCACAAAGACCAATTTTTTAAATATCTTTATGCACTGTATTTATTTAACAATACTGAACGATAGTAAGCCATGTTCATTCATTTGTATTTTGCTGAAACATGTGAACCAGTAAATGTTAAAGGGAAGAGTTACGGTTATTTACAGTTTAGAACATATATTAAAGGGACACTATAGTCACCCAGACCACTTCAGCTCAATGAAGTGGTCTGGGTGCCAGGTCCCTCAGATTTTAACCCTTCAGATGCAAACATAGCAGTTTCAGAGAAACTGCTATATTTACATTTGGGGTTAAGCCAGCCTCTAGTGGCTGTCTTCCGGACAGCCACTAGAGGCACATCTGCATTTGGCTCCTGTGACGTCGGACGAGGATGCTGACGTTGGCGGGGGAGGAGAGGTAAGGGAGCCCGGTGCTGGAATTAGATGAGCTACTGAAGGGGTTTAACCTTCAGTGCCACAGGAGGGGGAACCTGAGGGTGGGGGCACCCTCAGGGTACTATAGTGTCAGGAAAACAGATTTGTTTTCCTGACACTATAGTGTCCCTTTAACCCCTTAAGGACACATGACATGTGTGACATGCCATGATTCCCCTTTATTCCAGAAATCTGGTCCTTAAGGGGTTAATGTGCTATGAATGTCTGATATACTGTATTATAGAGTAAAGCATTTAAACACAATGTTCCACGCTAGCCTGTATTTTCTCTTGCTTAGCTGTTAACTCATGGGAGCTTTCAGAATTGCATCTCTTATAGAAGATTAAGGCATTAAACTGTTATTGATTAGGACATTAGACATAATTGGTTTCTGTAGATGAAAAGTGATCTGACTCTGTGAGTCTCCCACCCATCAATTGGTGCCATCCATCTATTTACACGAACATGCCTTTTACACTAATGGCAAAAATCTGAAATCTATAAAGAATTGTCTCAACAATAGGGAGATTTTTCAAACACGTTTTTGGGCTTGTAATTAGTTATTGTGTTTTGCCTACTTCTTCCAGTAATATGTATGTAGAAGCTGTCAATCTGACAAATGCAAGAATGGAACCCCTAGTGTAAGGAGAGATGCTGTGAAAGAAATAATTGGCATAAACAAAGCGAAGAAGAGGTGATTTGTAAGGAGTGTGTATATTTGAATCCTTTACTGATTGTTCTCCATTAGCAATCTTACATGTACCAAACGTGTTGAAATATATTTCAAAATTATCTCTACTTCTAGCCAAGGAAGAATCATAATTATAATTATTACCATGTTCCATTATGTCTGTCTGTGTGTGTGTGTGTGTGTGTGTGTGTGTGTGTGTGTGTGTATGTATGATATATATATTGGATTGCCTGGCACCCCGATTGGGTACCTCCGTTAATGGATGCTCCTAGCGTTTCCTGAGGACTCCAAGCACTGCAGCAGACACCACAACCACCGAATCAGAGAAGTGTATAAATCCTCTCCAGCATATGAATGCTGTAGACAGTTGAATAGGAAACCATACAAATAGGTTTACACTCCTAGCAGTCAAACTGGAACAGCATACAATAAATCCTCCCCCAATAATGAGACGACACTTCACTTTGAGGGTTAAGCAGGAACTCTTAGATGTATTCACACACTGTCTTATAAAGGATTCTCCCATGCAAGGGAGGGATTTACAATACACCAATCACACAATGGTTACATCCCACAGATTCCCTCCCCTTAGCCTGGGAGGTAATCCAATTATACATACAGTTTAAAACATTCTTTTTACCCAACTTTCATAACTCTAAAACCATACATCAAATTCACATAAAAACATATTCACAATCAATCCATCCAGGGGAACAACATATCAAAAAATGGCATGAATCAGACCAGGGGTTCAGAAGTTAGTAAAATATCTTTTAAAAAACCCTGCCAGCATGGCTTTCCAGCCCAGACCAGTTTCAGAGTCTTCTATTCTGGAGACAATTGAGAAGTAATTCAATTATCTCCCAGGACACAGACAAGACTCCATTATGCACATGGTGAGCACAAAGCAATAAAATACTATAAAATACACAAAGTCACATTTTATACATAAAACACAGACATGTCACATATCCCCAGATAGCTGGAATCTGAGCGCACAAAACTACCGAATAGCGCGCAGATCCTATTCACACAGTTCAATTGCCATGGAGCCGAAGTCTTTAACTACACGAATGGGCTCCATAGCATAGCTATCTGGGTTAACACATTCACATAAAGTCTGGTCCATAGTCCAAAGGCAAGAGGCAGGCAAGCAGCCCCCTCCAAGGACACGTGGCGAGGTCGATTTCGCCATATATATATATATATATATATATATATATATATACAGAATGGAACATGGTAATAATCCTGGTTTGTATACTGTATTGTTTCAGCCACCTCAGCAAGAGCCCCTGCTCTTGCTAAAAATAAATCATCAATTGATGAAGGAAGGTAAATAGCACAAGAAAAGCTTTACGAACAAAACTGATAATAATTCACCTGGTTCAAAAATAGACCCAGTGCCTTGGGCCCTAAATGTACATAACCACACAAAATTACACTTATAGATGTGCACTATTCCTGCCCCCTCAACCCTGCAATTTAAAACATTTGTAGATTTAGAGAAATAGCAAAATTTACATTGCGGGGTTAAGCCTGCCTCTAGTGTCTGTCTACCAGACAGCCACTAGAGGCGCATCCTGTTGTTTCATGGAGTTTGACTCCATGAAACAATGCTGAATGTCCTCCCGCTTTGCATGAGGGCATCCAGCATCTTCAAATCTTCCACAGGAAAGTATTGATTATTTGAAGAATTGGGGGATGGGAGGGCTATTTCTAAAAATAAAGGGTTCCTTTAAATGTTGGCAGTCTTCTCTGTGGCAGCTAGCATGACTTAAAAAAAACAACATATTAAATCCTAGAAAAAAATAAAGCTTAGCATGCCAATGAAATCACTGTTTAGTAGTCTTGTCCAAACAAAGTTCACCATTCAAGTACTCACTGTTCTGGAGTTCCAATTGTACTTGGCTTTTCCACAGTTATGCCATCCTGTTAGCAGACATTTCTAGTAATCTACTTGAAGGCTCTTCATTGAGTCTGACATTTATAAGGCTTGTTTAAAACTCTTGTTGGTTATCTGCACCTGTCCAAATGTTTGATACATACTATAAATGCAACCTTGCCATATGTGGTTTAACCCCTTAAGGACACATGACATGTGTGACATGTCATGATTCCCTTTTATTCCAGAAGTTTGGTCTTTAAGGGGTTAAATATAAATATTTGCTAATGAGCAAACTGAAAGATTACTGTTTCTCATCTGGCATGCCCCTCAAAGATTTCAATAGAGTTACAGAAAATGTAGAGGTCAGTCTTTTCCCATTGTAAGAAGAACTTAAAACAAAAAGTGAAAGGTGGTTTTATCAGTGGGACATGTGTTTCTAGAAGTATAATTCAAATGTTTGTCTATGTAAACAGCTCCAACACAACACCCTTACAATACAAAACAACTCAGAATAAAGGTGCGCTGTATAAAGAAGAAAAAAATGCACAAAAAAAAATATAATAATAATATATACACAAGTACACCTAACCAACTCAATGGTAGGAATATGCAGAGGTACTTAACTGCGTGTAAGATGGATACAGCTTCCCAAGAGGTTTCCCCCAAACGAACCTCAAATACAGATATGTGAATGGACAAAAATGGGATACAGCTGAATAACTAAAAAACAAAAGAATACATAGCACATAGTGAAGTACATTAACAATAATTGGATTTAACCCACAATGATTGCACTCACGAAATAGTGTAGGGTAATGCGCCTTTAAGCCCACAATGGGCTGAAGTGGTATTCGCCTTCCACGGGTAGGTTGCTCTGTCTTTCACAAGAATGGAAGTATGCCAGTTGAAATGTAAAAAAAAAATTTATTCAAAGGCAATAAATAGCCTTAAAGAATCAATCAATAAAATTTAAAATTAACTGCAATCTAACGCGTTTCGTCCATACAAATTGGACTTCATCAGAGAAAATTCTGCAGTTTAAACAATCATATAAAATACAAAGCATGCATAATCCCACCCCCAACAGAGTCCCTTAAATACAACCAGTCCGTGTGTTGATTGGAGAATTATCTCCTGGAACCACCTCTTCAATAAGGGCATATTGCCTCCAGATGGTTTTCACTTGAAAAATGTGCGACAAAAAACGCAGCTGTTCTCCGTCCGTCTGTATAATCGTATTTTGCGTTCCAAATGTCCGTTTCCGGTTGCGTTCCATACGCATATTTCCGGTTGCGGACGGCAACACACGTCATGGCGCTGACGTTGCGTTCCAAAATTCGACATATGCGTTCCAAACATGAAAAAGCCACTCGAATGGCTGAATAACTGAAAATAATCTCGGAATAATAACAACAATCAATCAACAGACTTCCACAAAATAAACAAAGACATATAAAAAACGAAAAAATGTGCATTCATCCAATAGAGTTATAGGATTTGCATCCTCTGCCAGTTGCTAACCAATATAATATAAATATATAAATAAATAATGAAATGTAATAAAAATCAAATGAACAATAATAAAAATAAATACAAATACGAAAAATATATGATAATATAAATAAAAATGAAAATACATATAAAAATAAAAAAATAATAAATATATAAATAAATATAAAAATAAAAATAAAAATTAAAATTAAAAATTAAAAATTAAATTAAAATAAAATTAAAATAAAAATAAAAATAAAAACAATGAAATAAAATAAAAATAAAATTATATCTTGTTACAAGTAGTAAGAAATATATTTATAGCATTAGAAAAATGCATAACTACTGTATAAAATATAAAAAAGGTAGAAAATATAAAATATAAAAATAGTAGAAAATTAGTACATATATCAATGTATATCCATTTATATACAGTAATACATTTATAAACCGAACAATTATCTAGATAACTAGATATCTAGATACCGGTAATTGTTCAGTTTATAAATGTATTACTGTATATAAATGGATATATGTACTAATTTTCTACCTTTTTTTTTATATTTTATACAGCAGTTATGCATTTTTCTAGTGCTATAAATATATTTCTTACTACTTGTAACAAGATATAATTTTTAAGTAAGGTGATTTTGTTGTTTTTATATGTTTTGTACTGTTTTTTTTATTTTAAATGTATTTCCTTATATATAGGTTCATATGGACTATGATATAGTGGTATTTGCTATATACATTTTTAAGCCAATAGATTTTTATACTAACATGTTTTAATAGATAAAATTTTGATTAAAGTTGATTTTTAATTGTTTTGCGTATTTAAGAGGTACACAGACTCTTTAAGTGTAAATAAGTTGTTGGGAGATTACAATAAAGACTATTGATGCTAATTAGTTAAACACACCCATGGAGATGTGTATAAAAGATCGAAAAGGACAAGAACGGACAGATCTGATGAAGCCGTGAATACGGCGAAACGCGTCATCACGCTAATTACGCACCACGTATTACGCACAACTGGTAACTCCTCCTCCAGGAAGTCTGGATCTGAGACAGCGGCGACAGTATCCGCTGAAAACTGAGGGACTTGTCGACACCCCAAAGTACATACGGCCTGTTTTATTTGATCGTGTACTGTATGCAGAGGAAGGTGAAGTACCTGTGCAAAGCTGGGCATTAAATATGTGAAAGGAATCTTTTGTCCGTGCAGTCTTTTTCCTTAAGGAAATATTTGAAAAAGCTGATACAGCTAGAGCAGGCGCTTTCTGCTCTATCTTTGTGAGTGTAAATTTTATATCTCTTTACTAATAAGTTTTTTTTAAAATAGATTTACACTATTACTGTTTTTTTGTCTCTCCCTTTTATATGTTCATTGCTATTGGAGAGGACACATATATGTATGTATACATTTGTTTAACACTTTGAGTGCACTTCATATATTTTTGAACTTTATCAGAACTTGCATTTTTGGCACTTTAGAAATTTGGTCTTAAAGACACAGCGCACCTTTATTCAGAGTTGTTTTGTATTGTAAGAGTGTTTTGTTGGAGCTTTACACTTGTTTAGGTGCAGCTTTTTATGTTTTACAATATTTCTTGGTATTTGCATTTAGACTTTTAGACAACTTTTACCAGCGCCTATTTTTTACTTGTTTTTGGTGTATATATGTAAACAGATATGTATTTTACTTTTAAAAAAAACAAAACATTTTATAATACTAAATACAGGTAAAATCTATAAATAAAAAATAAATTTGAATAAAAATATTTGTATTTTATTTATTACTGGTATTTATAAAGCGCCAACAGATTCCGCCGCGCTGTACCGTTAGTGGAAAACGTACAATATACACAGACAAATACAAGAGGTAGAGAGAGCACTGCCCGTAAGCTGAAATCTAGCCATTGGAGCTCTTTTATACAAAGTACTTGGCTAGATGGCCCATGAGCTTACAATCTGAAGGATAAAATTGGGATTTGAGACAAGAGGTAGCAGGGGAAATTTGGAGGTTATGGCTAAAAGAGATAACTGAGAGAAGCAGCTATTGGTAAAATATAATGAGGAGGTAATTGACTGAAAATCTCAAACAGCTGGTGGAACATGCTATATATTTAGGGAGAAACTGGGTGGGAAGTTGTGAGGAAAAAAAATGCAGAGCTTCACTGAGCTGGAGTGTGAGATGATGCCTGAAGAACAGAGATGGAGATCGAACAGTTATTTGAAGGTATTTACAGCTAGGAAGAGCATAGTAAAGAGGCGTGGGGGGGAGGGTAGACTAGCCGTGTGTTGTATAGAATTAAAAAAAGTTTAGCAACCAAATTCTATCTCCCAAAATATTAACAACTGTACATGAAATATTGGTCAGAAACATCAAATGACAATAGTACAAACTGCATGCACAGAAAATTACAGTGGCAAACTACAGGTATAAATGGTAAGAATTATATAGCGACACATGATAATATGGTAGCAATCCAAGAACAAATGAGGTGGAGTTTCTTCCAAGCTCCAGTCAGTACCTGAGAGTGGTAGGATTTTCTGCAGGATGTTAAATGCAGAGCTTCACTGAGTTTGTGTGTGAGAAGAGACCTGAGAGTAGTAGGATTTTCTACAGGATGTTAAATGCAGAAATATCACGTACAGCTTTCCATTGAGTGTAAAGTACAGTGAGAAAGGAACTTTTTCAAACTGTCTATCTATTTGAATTATCCACACAATGTATTTACAAATTATCTTCTACCATATATCCTTGCAGTCAGAGATTTAATAACATCCAACATAACTCAAACAAACCATTAAACAATGAACTGAGGTATTTGAAAAAAAAATCCTTGCATTACGATTTATTGCTGTATATTAGCTGGAGTATCTGAGCTCAATAGCTAAAAAAAAAAAAAGCACAAATGCAAGGTTATTTATGTTGAGGGATGTATTATCTTACAGTAGGGGCCTACCTAATTGATTTAATTTACATTTTGTTTTAGTTAGTGGAAATTATGGGTCTCTAATAGCGAGTGATTTAGTGACTGATTCTGGTAATTTTTAATACAATTAATACAAGCGGTTGTCCTGATTATGGTCATCCTAAGGCACATCTGTGCAATAATCATCCTGTCTAATCAGCTTCTTGATATGCCAAACCTGTGAGGTGGATGGATTATCTCGGCAAAGGAGAAGTGCTCACTAACACAGATTTAGACAGATTTGTAAAAAATATTTGAGAGAAATAGGCCTTTTTGTGTACATGGAAAACGATCTTTGAGTTCAGCTCATGAAAAATGGTGGCAAAAACAAAAGTGTTCAGTTTATAAATTTGGTATGTGTGTATATGTATGTATGTATGTATGTATATATATATATATATATATATATATATATATATATATATATATATATATATATTTGTGTTACGTGCTCATTATAGTACAGAGTAAAATACCATAATGAAATGTAGGATAGTAATAAGAGCAAGTCGGTTGTGGTGTGCCGGAACCGACGATGAGGTAGGCCTGAGAAAGAAGAGGGCTTACCAAGGAAAAAGGAAAACAAATGTTATAATGTGGTGTGGTGGGAGGGTCATTCAACACTGACCTCGAACGGTAAAGAGCAAGGTAAGGGGTGTGCCTTAAGTAGGCTAGGAGTGGATAACAAGCACCTCCCACAATTACAGGCCACATTGCCTTAATACTTGTGTTAGGTGCTCATGATAGTACAGAGTAAAATACCATAATGAAATGTAGGATAGTAATAAGAGCAAGTTGGTTGTGGTGTGCCGGAACCGACAATGAGGTAGGCCTGCGAAAGAAGGGCGCAAAAATTAAGTAATCAAATTTATTACAAACAACCAATACAGATACACATATCAACCAGACATGTTTTTGAAAGCATCCCTTAATTCTTGTACTGGGTTCGGTATGTACCGTGAGTAAGTGGATGATTTCCAGCGCCCCAGTGTTTTTATAACATGAACTGGAATGTTGACACCGGCGGCTGTGGATGCTGCCCTTATGCGGAAGGAGTGCCCTGAGTAGTTAGCTTGGTTGAGGCCCAGCTGAGTAAAGACCTGACGTAGGTCATGAAGGTTGTAGTGGTGAGTACCGAACTTTGTAATATGAATAATGGTTGGGATGGTAGTAAGTTATGGTGCTGTATGTATGCATCAAGAATCGTGACGGGGCACCACCTGTTGTGCGTGGGATAATATGTTATTTTTACTGGTGCATACTGACTGGTTTTGGAGTGAGGTAGAGTCAGGATGTAATGATCCATGTGTTTTGTTAAGTGGGAATAGTGGAGAATAGGAGTAGATTGTGTAGCGTTGGTCGTAGTGAATTCTCTAGGTCTTAGGAATCCATAGAAAACTATGTATATTGCTGCTTTGATGACAGAATTTGTGTTGGTTTCAAAAGGTTTTAAATCAAACAGGTTAGACAATGCTTTGAAGATATGGTTGTCTATGGGTAGCCTCTGTGATGTACGTGTGGGTTCAGATCTCTGAATGCCTCTGAGGATAGTCTTAATCTGGTGAGAGGCCATGAAACTTGTGTTGTTTGGTTGTAAGATTAGCATATGGTGTTGAATGCCTGTGAGATAAAGTTTGATGGTGGTGTATGACATTTTAAGTTTAAGGTGGCAAAAAGAAGCAAAACCCAGAAAAGATGTCATGACAAATGGTTGCATGATGTTATGTTCCGAAAGGAATCTTTTGAATAATGTAAAGGCCCTGTCGTATGTTTTGTGCGTATTTTTTGACAGTGACAATTGGGACAGTGCCCTGCTATGATGCATGATGGTGTCTAGTCCAGTATTAGTTGTTGAAATGTTGGAGTAGTTGTGGCTGTGAGCGCAGCTGACGGGAGTGCTTAATGAAATGCCTGAAATTTAAAACGAGACAAACTGTCAGCAGCTGTGTTACATATACCTGGAACATGGAAACAATACAGGAAGAAATTATGACAAGCTGCCAACCAAGTGAGTTGAAGGAGCAGACCAACTGCTCCTTGAAGTAAAATAATCTTCAAATCTTCAAGGAGCAGTTGGTCTGCTCCATCATTGTGAGTACCATTTTATATATTTTATTTCCAGTATTTTATCCAGTGAGCACTATTGGTTGTCTCTTTTTATTTGAGTGTTGAACATACCACTGACGGAGGAAGTTTACCCCATATCCCATAAGAGGGGATTGTACCGCTGTACGCCTTTTACACTAAAGCGAGTTATAGCTCTTGCAAATGTGAGTTTTATACCAGCCTTTTATATTTTATATATTCTATTATTAGACCTATTGCACTATTTGGTTCTCTATTTGTTTTATCTCTTGCATATGAGTGAATCTACACGGAGGAGAACAGCGAGGACATTTGTTCCTGACCAAGCACCTATAGACTCTGTGACTCCAATAAGAGCAGTCTAGATAAGACTATTTTTATTTGGACTATTTATTATTAATATTTTATATTAAGTCTCTCTGGTGCAGCCCTTATTTCCTATTCTTTCTTCTTGTAATCAGTGTGTATGTACACACACTCTCTCTCTCTCCATATGATCATATACTGTGACTAAACCCATTATTTTTGACTAGATAAGGTGTCACTAAAAAAAAATGAATTAAATCAAAACTAATAAAATCTGCGTGCAAGCTGCAGTTTTGTAGATGAATGAGTGCACTGGATCTTGTGTATTGTATGAATTGGCCCCAGCGGCACCCCATTTATGCATGTACAGGTGAGTGTAGCTCCCTGTTTTAACATATACATATATATATATATATATATATATATATATATATTTATATATATATTGAGCACTCGGGCATATCAATCATGGACCGAGGACCAGTGGCTCTTGGGGGCCCGTCTGTGGTGCAGAATGTAATGGCAGCTGGGGAGTTTAATAAGCTCCCCAGGCAGCCTGCTCTCAGTAAGGGCCCGCACAAACTTCTGTGGGCCTTTGCTGTTACAGAAGTTCCACCTTGGTCCGCCGTGCTGTACTTTCCGTTAGCAGAGACCAAAGACCCAATAGGCTGCCCCTCACTGTGCCTGTCTAGTGCAGCATCGGCAGAGGCTCCAGGAGCAGAGCCTTTGCCTTGAGATGAGCACAGCATGCAGGCTGCCTGAGTGATAGGGACTGTAGTGTGTGCACACTTCCTGTGCGGAGCTGCTCTATTAGTGTTTCAAGCACCATGCCCCGCAATTCTGTGGCCGGCCAGGGAGGGAGTTTTTCTGGATACTCGCATGCCCAAGAGAAGGTTGGACTCTCTGCACCATCCAGTGGCGGATCCAGAGCCTGACCTCGGGAGGGGCACTTGCAGATTATTTAGAGAAATAATCCAGACACAATACCCACTACAGCTCAGTGTAGTGGTTATGGTGCCAGTAGTGCTGGGACCCCCTCCCAGAGTAAGTAGTCAAACCGTTTAAGAACAGTTTGACAACTTACCTGAGGTCTGCTTGGAAATGGGGCTGTAGTAGGGCATAGGAGCACGGGTGCAGTGTGTGTTTGTGTAAGAAAAACTGTGTGAGCAGTGTGTGTGTGTTAGGGGGCAGTGTGTGTGTGCGTTGCAGTGTGAGTGGGGGGCAATGTGTGTATGGGGGGAAGTTTATGTGTGGGGGCCAATGTGTCTGTAGGGTGTGTGTGTGTGTATTGGGGGCAGTGTATGTGGGCAATGTGTGTGTATGGGGGAAGTGTATGTGTGTGTGTATGGGGGCATTGTATGTGTGTGGGAGCAGTAGTGTATGTGTATGGTGGGCAATGTATGTATGTGGGGCAGTGTATGTGTATGGGGGCAGTGTATGTGTATGGGGCAGTGTATGTATGTGGGGGCAATGTGTGTGTATGGGGGCAATGTGTGTGTATGGGGGCAGTGTATGTATGTGGGGGCAATGTGTGTGTATGGGGCAGTGTATGTGTGTGTATGGGGCAGTGTATGTGTGTGGGGGCAATGTGTGTGTATGGGGGCAATTTGTGTGTGGGGGCAGTGTATGTATGTGGGGGCAATGTGTGTGTATGGGGCAGTGTATGTATGTGGGGGCAATGTGTGTGTATGGGGGCAGTGTATGTGTATGGGGCAGTGTATGTATGTGGGGGAAATGTGTGTGTATGGGGGCAATGTGTGTGTATGGGGCAGTGTATGTATGTGGGGGCAATGTGTGTGTATGGGGCAGTGTATGTGTGTGTATGGGGCAGTGTATGTGTGTGGGGGCAATGTGTGTGTATGGGGCAATGTGTGTGTATGTGGGGGCAATGTGTGTGTATGGGGCAATGTGTGTGTATGTGGGGGCAATGTGTGTGTATGGGGGCAGTGTATGTATGATGGGGCAATGTGTGTGTATGGGGCAGTGTATGTATGTGGGGGCAATGTGTGTGTATGGGGCAGTGTATGTATGTGGGGGCAATGTGTGTGTATGGGGGCAGTGTATGTATGTGGGGGCAGACTATGTATGTTGGGGGCAATGTGTGTGTATGGCGGCAGTGTATGTATGTGGGGCAGTGTGTGTGTATGGGGGCAGTCCATGTATATGGGGGGCAATGTGTGTGTGTGGGGGCAGTGTATGTGTGTATGTGTGTGTGTGTGTGTAGGGTATGTGGGGGGCTTTTTTAATGTTTTTTTTTAATTTGCTAAAATTATTATTTTTTTTATTTAAAATATACATAATGTCCCCCCTCCCTTCTTACCTTTGTTTAGGGAGGAGGGGGGACATTTCTCGATCCCTGGTGGTCCGGTGGGGAATCCCTGGTGGTCCATGTGGTGAGAGTGAACTCTATCCCCATGCTCGCGAGAGAAGGACCTGGACGAGCTGCAGACTGAGCTCCCCCGAGTCCTCTCTCTCTCCCTCCCCTGCCGGCGGCCAGCAAACAGTGCCTGCGGACCGGAGAGGGA
Organism: Pelobates fuscus; assembly: GCF_036172605.1. Lineage (NCBI taxonomy): Eukaryota > Metazoa > Chordata > Amphibia > Anura > Pelobatidae > Pelobates > Pelobates fuscus. The sequence continues at coordinate 55,375,652 of NC_086327.1, read as the reverse complement.
GATCTCTGATCTCCCCTCCGGTCCATGAAGGCACATTGCAGGGCTGGCAGGGGAGCCGGCAGGGGAGAGGGAGAATCTCGGATTCTCGGGGGGCGGGGCAATTGCCCCGTGGCCCCCCCCTGGATCCACCAGTGGCACCACCAAGGATAAGGATACCCCCCTTCATGAACAAAGGTAAGGCTCAGTGAGGGGGGATGCCTTATTTAACTTTTTTTTGTTTGTTTTAACTAAAAATGTTTTTAGGTATATAAGCTGCCCAAACAGCACCTATCCATCAATTACCCACTATCCACCAAGCCACTACACCCACTACAACCCCTGTCACCCCCTACATTCCCAATCACCTCTACACACACTACAACCCTCACTACCCCTTTACACATACTACAGCCCCTATTACCCCATACACATACTACAACCCCTATTACCCACTACAACCCCTATTACCCCTACACATACAACACCCCTATTACCCGTACACGTACTACAACCCCTATTTTCCACTACAACGCATATTACACCTACACATACTACAACCCCTATTACCCCCACACATACTATAACCCCTATTACCCACTACAACTCCTGTTACCCCTTACACATGCTACAGCCCCTGTTACCCACTAAAGCCTCTATTGCTCCCCTGCACCTCCAATACCTTCTATTACCCCCAGCCCCCCACTACTGACCCCATTACTCCTTTCCCATTACAGCTTTTATAATAACTACATGCCCCTGTGTTTACGCACACTGATGTTCCACACACAAACTACATCCAAATATGGCCATGCATTTACACACACATACAGACCCTCAATACAAATATATCCCAGCATACACACACTGATGTCATGGGCATACTAGAAGGAATTCCAAAACAAACAAAATGCATTTAAAGGAACACTATAGTGTCAGGAATACAAATGTGTATTCCTGACCCTATAGTGTTAAAAACATAATTTAGGTTACCGGCATCCCCTTGCCTCTCTTAAAAAGGTAATAAACTTACCTTTATTTCAGTGCCACACGGGTCCGCCGGTGCTGGCTCAGCCCATGCTCTGGCATCTTGACTGAGATCATCAGAGTTGATGATCTCAGCCATTCCAATGCTCTCCCATTGGAAGCTAATTGGCAGGCATGGCAAAACGCTGCGCTGCGCCAATCAGCATCTCCTCATAGAGATGTATTGAATCAATGCATCTCTGTGGGGAAAGTTCAGATGGAATTGTCACAGATGGAATTGCCAGCAATTTAATATAAGTGAATTTAATGCCATACATATATTTTCAAGCTTCAGGGTAGTTCGAAGATGCAAGTAAATTCTTGGTATTTGGCAAAAAAGCACAAACTGAGTATTAATACTATTTTGGGTCCAAGACATAGGTGAAGTGGGATTTGGTCTTTGTAGTTGTGATCGACAACGCAATAGAATCTTAGCCCATCACAAGCTCCATTATCTAATGGAAACCTGAAGAATACCAATATGAAACAATCACCTGTGACTCGTGCTATCAGATAGTGACTGAATGCAGTGCTATATCTTTGCTTAGCAGTTTCCTTTTACCCACCAGCAATATGTCAGAGATGTCATGAGTTAACAATTGGGCTGTGAATTAGATTGCCAGCACTTTACAGATAACATTTCACAGAGACGATTTGTTTGAAATGGGATTATCCATTGTGTATATGTCTACAAGCGATACAGAGTTAATGTAAAGCTAATTTTCTTATATTGTCAGATATTTCATTTAGAGTAAAACATACAAATTTGTGTAACGTAAGATTGTTACAAACGTTGTACTCTACATTAGTATGCTTTAAAATACGTATTATTAAGTACAGAAAATGAATCCACAAAGTTATTTAATAAGGAGCAATCACCGTACCGTATGATAAAAAAAAGTGTAATAGTTAAATTGAAGGTATAAAACAATGATAATCATTCTAATGATGTTAATAATGTTAGGTTGAGGGGGGGGGGATTTAGCAAAAGGCCATAAGTTGCTTCTTCCCTGTTCCATTCCATGAGTTATGGAACACTCCAAACCAAGCACTATAACAATGACAGCTCCCTGTAGTGTTTATGGTTGCAGAAGTGCCCAAGACAATCCTCATTGTAAGTAGTGAAACCATTGTATAATCCTCATACTGCTTACCTGGGTTGTCTCCACTACCTTAGACTCTTTATTTTATTATTTTAGAAGGGGGGACAGAGAAGGCAGCATTAAAGGAAAGCTATAGGGTTAAGAAAGCAAACGTGTATTCTTTTTTTTTTTATTATTATTCTTTATTTTCATCTTGACATATGTAACAGCATTACATTTTACAGTGGCTTGTACGTTGGTCAAGGAATAGCATGGGTATACTGTGCTCATTTCCAGAGGAGGTGAGTAGTGCTTTCTACATTATTGCAGTTGTCATGCTGATCTTTGTCAATTTTTCTCTATTATAACATAAAATTAACATATATAATAATACCTAACATAACATCACATTTCCGTTTAGTGATTGAGAGCTGATAAAACGTGTGGTTGTCTATTGTCTCAATAAGGTGAGCTTGTATGAGAGTGCAGATTATATTTGTTCGATTCAGCGCCCCGTCTGGTATGGGGTTGTTTTTAACTGGTTGGCTTTGTTTATGCTTACTTTGGGGTGGAGACCCTTGTCCCCTCTCTTGTCTTTTTGGGCTCTTTCCCAGGGCTGGTGATGTTGTGTATGATGGTCCCCAATGGTCTGCTCGCCTTACCCGTGTTAGGCTGGCGTTTGGGTAGGGTCTCTGTGCGGATCATCTCGTATGGCCTATTAGTGTTGATTATTTACGGGGTTCAGTTTCTTAGGTGTATCAACCTATCAGGGCCTCGTCCTCTTACATATAGTGAGTGTATTCTATCCCATTTGGAGGGGGTGGGGTCGCACTCTGCATGGGTAGGTTGTGTGGGCGCTGTTACATTGTTTGCTTTGTTATTTTTGGTGTGGGTAAGGGTGGGGGGAGGGGGTAAAGTGAGGGGGAAGTGGGAAGGCAGGAGTGAGAGAAAAAAAAATTTAAAGGGGGTGGGGGGCATGGGTGCTGTGTTGCCCTTGACAGGGTATCTGCTGGGCAGTCGCGTGGCAGGCCCTGTCTCTGTCCGCTCCCCAGTCCCTGCCCCTGTGTGTTTTTGGGGGTCTCAGTCATTCATGTACTCTTCCCAGAGTTGTCAGATTTTTTAAAATGTTTTTTCTGTGTTCCTGATTTGGGCTGTGAGTTTATACATTAAGTATGTATCTTTGATCTTCATTATAATGTCATTTTCTGTGGGGACTGTGGGTGTCAGCCACGCCTGGGCTAGTGCCCTTCTGGCTGCTATGGTGATGTTATTAAGGAGTTGTTGTTCTTTTCTGGGGAGACCATCTAGGGGCCTAGACAGCAGGATGGACCATGGGTCCATGTCTACCTGTCGTCCCATGACATATATCAGTAATGTCTGAACTCGTTTCCAGTATCCGTCGATAACGGGGCATTCCCACCACATGTGTACGAATGTTCCCTTAATCCCGCATCCCTTCCAACATGTGTCTGTCATGGTTTTTTCCATCCTATACAGTTGGACTGGTGTGGTGTACCACCTCATCAACATTTTATATGATTGTTCCTGGTGTAGCACGCAGATCGATGTATTTGCCGTCGCCTCCGATATGTCCACCCAGTCCTCCCCCTCAAGCTCACCTCCCTGGTCCCTCTCCCACTGGCCAATGTAGTTGGGGTCTTTGGTATGTTTGTCTGGGGCACTCAGTTGTGCATATATGATTGTAATCAGTCCCTTCTGTTCCGCTTCTGCGTTACACACTTGTTCCAAAAATGTCATTTGGGTTTGTGCTGCTCTTTTGACCTCAGGGCCAGTGGCAAAATCTTTAAGCTGTATGTATCTGAATACATCTTTTGTGGTCAGGGGTGCTAGGGTTTTCAGGTGTTCGAACGTTTTAAAGGTCCCCTTGTCGTACAGATGGGCACATATCTGTACCCCCGTGCTCTCAATGCCCCGGAGGTCTTGTGCGCTCAGCCCGGGCTCAATTGCTCCGTTGTTTAGGTACGGGGTCATCGGTGATGGTGTAGGTTTCAGGGCGTGTTTGTCGGCCGTGAGATCCCAGATTCGTATTGAGTTGAGTATCGCTGGGCATGTGGTGCGGAGGGGTGGTCTGTCCTGCTTGGGCACCCAAATCCAAAATTGTAGCAGGTCTGTACTCATCAGGCGTGTTTCTAGTTCTACCCACCTGTGGGAGCCCACCCGGGAGTGCCAGGTTACCACCTGGGCAAGTTGTGCAGCCAGGTAGTAACAATAGATATTTGGGAGTCCCAGTCCTCCCCTGTTTTTTTGCGGTACAGTACCTGTCTGGCAATGCGGTGAAATTTTTGTGCCCAGATGAAATTACCAATGGCTCTTTGTAATGGCATTAGATCTTGCTTGGTTACTTTGACAGGTAGTGCCTGAAACAGAAACAACAGACGGGGGAGCAGTGCCATTTTTATGGCTTGGAGTCTGCCTATCCAGGAAATAGTTTTTTCCTGCCACTTTTCTATGTCCCGGCACAGTGATTGTATACTGGGTGTGTAATTTTCAGAGTAGAATTTGTCCGAATCTGCAGTGAGCCTGACGCCCTGGTATTTAATGTTGGTTTTCGCGATCGTGAGTGTGTGGGCTGTTCTTAGTTGCTCAATCTCCCTTGGGACAATTCCAAGGGGCATAGCCACCGATTTTCCCATATTAATTTTGTAGCCCGATACATATGCGCATTCCTCTAATAGGGACAGGAACCGAGGGAGCGAGCGATGTGATATCGTCCGCGTAGACGGAGACTTTATACTCCTCCCCCCCAGCCCGTATCCCTTCTATGCCCCCGCCTCCCGTATTCTGTGTAATAGGGGCTCTTGTGCAAGAACGAACAGCAGAGGGGACAGGGGGCATCCCTGCCTGGTGCCGTTGTTGGGCCGGAAGGGGGTTGGGGATGCTCCCGGCACTGTCGTCTGTGCTGTGGGGTCGGCGTATAGGGCCCCTATCCCCCTCACGAAGGGCTCTGGCATCTGCAAATGCTTTAATAGTGTGAAGAGATAGTGCCGCAGTACCCTTTCGAACGTCTTCTCCGCGTCCAGAGACAGGACCAGAGAAGGCGTCCGGGTTTTTGTTGCCCACCAGATGACGTCAGCTCCATGCTTTGTTTCCTTTTAGGGCTGATATTGCCCTATCTACTTCCTCTTCTTCAATGGGCGATCCCAGGATCAGCATGACCTCCGGACTGCGTGTCGGTATGTTGGTTTCATTGACAAAGTCCCTGACCGCCTGGTCGTACACTTTGTTGTCCCCGTTGAGCTCCGGGGAGTGATTGTAAATCTTAGAGAATAGCTCTGTGAAGATCTGGTTGATCTCCGTGGGGTTATGTGTTATCTGCCCACCTGCGTCCCTTATCGCTGTTATGTTGTGGTATTTTGGTTTTGGTTCCAGTGCCCTAGCTAGTAAAGTGTCCATTTTGTCGGACCGTTCGTAGTAGAGACGTTTTTTACGGATCAGTTCCCTGCCTAGTTAATCTATTGCTGTGTCCTGTATTTTGTGCCGCAAGTCCCTGAGCGCTCGGAGTCCCTGGGTTGTGGGCGACTGTTTGTGTTTGGTTTCCGCCTGCCTCAGCTCCTTCTGGAGCTCAAACAGGGTTTCTGATTTCTGTTTCTTGCGGCGAGTTGGTATTTTAATAAGGGTCCCCCTTATAACCGCCTTATGGGCGGCGCATAATGTCGTCCGTGACACTTCTGACGTGACGTTCGTGGCAAAGTAATCGTTCAGTTCGTCTTGTATTTGTTTCGTTACCTCTGGGTCCCTAATTAGTGTGCCCCTGAGTCTCCATTTCCATGGGGGATTGGGTCCTGGTAGTCTAAATGTGAGTTCCACATCTGCATGGTTAATAAGGAACATATCTGTGACGAGAGCAATCTCGCCACATTGCATTGGAGAAGCCTGGCTGCCCGCCTGCTGCCTTTGGACTATGGCCCTGGGAGATTGGGCCCTTTAAAAACAGTATTCGGCCCTAACAGAGTGCATGTCACTCATTCTGGCCCTTTAAATACAGTGGGGTCATTCAGTACTTGCCCTGTGTGAGCGGTGATACCCCAGATAGCTATGCCATGGAGCCCATTCATATAATGAAAGACTATGGGAAAGACTTTAGCTCCATGGCAATTGAACTGTGTGAATAGGATCTGAGCGCTATTCGGTAGTTTTGTGCGGTCAGATCCCAGCTATCTGGGGATATGTGAAATGTCTGTGTGCTATGTGTAAAAGGTGACTTTATGTATCTTAAACTGGTTTATGTCTTTTTGCAACCATGTGCTCAATGGAGTCTGCCTCTAGCCCTGGATAATTGGATTACTTTCCCCCATTGTCTCCAGGATAGAGGCCTCTGTAAAACCTGCTTGAACCAGATTTTGTGAACTGTTTGCTGCCAGCCAGGGCCCAAAATATACTTGTACTAACTTTTGAACCCCTGGTCTGATTCATGCCATTGTTTTAATATGTTGTTCCCCTGAATGGATTGATTGTGGATATGTATTTTTATGTGAATGTGATGTATGGTTTTAGAGTTATGAAAGTTGGGTAGAAAGTATGTTTTAACTGTATGTGTAATTGAGTTTCCTCTCAGGATAAGGGAGGGAATATGTGGGATGTAACTGTGATGTGATTGGTTGTTTTGTACCTCCCTGTGGGCGAACCTGTATTTGCAACAACTGTAATAAAAACCAGACTGGGTGTGCCAGCACCTCAGACCTCTGCTTGACCCTCAACACGGAGCCTTGTCTCGTTCTTGGGGGGATTCACTGTATGCTGATAGAGACTGATTGCCAGGAGTGTAAGCTGATTGTCTGCTTTTCCTGTTCGTCTGCTAGCTGCTATTCGTGAGGTTCCAGTTCGGAGTGCTATTTTGTATCAAGTTCGGGAGTTTGGTGTTCTGCAGTAACTGTGCGTGTATATCTGGAAGGGGAAGATCTACTAAACGGTGGTTTAACCCTTTTATGCCTGGGGGTGCCGTTACAATATCTATACGGGAGTACGTCGAATGGGCCGCCAAGTAAAATGTATAGTCCCTTTGCCCAGGGTGTTGCAGTCTCCAGGGGTCAAGTAGTTTTGTTTGCTGCATACATTTGGCCAACAACTTGTCCTGGCTCCCTCCCCCCTGTGCTCTGTGCTCCCCTTGCGGTGTGCTGCGGTCTATTGCCGGGCAAGGTGTGGAGTTGTAGTCGCCCCCCACGATCAGGACGCCAAACGGCAGCGTTTGTATTTGTCTGCATAGCTGGTCCTAGAAGTCTGGGTCAGGTTGATTGGGCGCATATAGGTTAATCAAGTGGTATGTGGTGTTATATATTGTGCCCGTGAGTACCCATATTATCTGTCTGCGTGTTATGAGTCACAAATAGGCATCATTTGTGTATTAGTATGTCTACCCCACGTTCCCCGTGAGGAATATGATCTGGTGTATAAGTGGTCTGTTAGCTGTATTCGGGCTGAGCACAGGAGATGTGACTCCTGTATAAAGGCTATGTCAGTTTTTTGCCGTTTTAGTTCCCTCATTAATAGCTGTCTCTTGGTTGGGGTGTTTAAGCCATTGACATTGATGGAGGTGAGCTTGAGTGTAGCCATGTCCTGGGTGTTTCCCCTATCTACAGTCTGTTTATGTCAAGGTCTGTTCTGGCCCGCCACGCGCGCCCCCTGGAGGAGAGGTGTCTGGCGGTGGGGGATGTGTCCGTGGGCCTGGGCTCCAACGAGCGAGGGGTGGTAGAGCAGGGGAGGGGGAAGGGGCTGAGAGGTGTGCCGGCCGCCCCAGGTGGGGCTGTGGTGGGGCTAGGGATGAGTTTAGTCTCCTGCCTGGAAGGGTCGTATGGGGATGGGTCGGGACCTGGAGCAAGAGGTCTACGTGAAGTCACCCCCCTGGTGTCAATGCGTCCCGACAAGTCCCCCCTGCACCCATCCTCCCGTCAGCCCCCTCACCCCCGCCAGCACCCAGAGGAAGGGGGTCGATGGGCAGCACACCATGGGGAAGGGGGAGGGGTATTCACTTGCGTGGTCGGTCGTGCAGGCCGGGATTGGTATAGTTCATATCATAGGCATGTTGGTGATAAAGCGTTGTCCTGGGGATTGTGCGTTATATGTCCATGCGTTCTGCACTTGTTGGTGTAGGCCGTATGAGTCTTTCTTCCCCTTCCCCCTTCAGTACTGCATCCGTTGTCACTTTCATCCCTTCTGTCTGTCCCTAAGTCTTGTCCTCTGCCGGGCGATGTTGTCTGTGCGGTTCTCTTTTGTAATGGTTGTGGCGAAACCAACCTCGCCACTGGGCCCTGGAGAAGCCTGTTTGCTAGCCTCCTACCTGCTGACTATGGCCCCTGGGTTATTTGGGGCATATTGTACTGTATATTGCTGCTACTGGCCCTTTTAACAGCATCTATGGACATATTGGGACTTTTGGGACTACTGTCCCTTTAAGACTGTGATACATATTCTAGTGTACTGCCTGTAATATTATATGTGTATTTGTGTGTTTATCCTGGGTGATTATCCTGGGTGATTTGTATGCAGTTTATCCTGGGTGATTTGTATGCAGCATTCACCTGATTGTTCGGTAGAATCCCTCCATTCATTATATTGAGGGAAACTACCGAACAACCAGACCACCCAGGACTAAGTGTGCCTCCAATTACCGTTTGCAACAATGTTGCAAACGGGTAATTGGCAATCCGTGCAGTGTGGTCTTTGTCCTCTGGGTGGCCGCCATTCGGGAGCCGAACACGTGGCGGCGGCCATCTTAAACTACCGAACAGCTGTGTTTTGCCGTCGAGTGTCTGGAACTAAAATCGGACACTTGACTAGGCAAACACTGCTGAGACCTCCATACTTCCAGAAATTCGTATAGAAACTACCGAATGACCCGCCGTTCGGTAGAAAGAAACGCACGAACTAGGGGATTCATGCGAATTCCCCTTAGTCTCTATAACCCAGGCAATTCATCTGTTTCATTCCCTTTTCTGTGACCAACCGCAGGGCCAAAATGCATGGAACTGTTTTTGGATACTTTACCCATGCGGTCGGTCAAATCTTTGGAACCCCATATCTCACGAACCGTTCATCCGAATGACTTGAATTTTGAATGTGTTGTCCCCCTGAATAAGGGTGTTGTCCCCCTGAATAAGGGAATAAAGGTGTACCCCCTGGTTTTGGGGTACATCCAGAACTTGGCTGGAAAAGTGTACCGGATAATTGGGTTTAATGTTATCTGAGGGGAGGGGATGTGTGGGCTGAACCATGTATGTGATTGGTTATTTTATGCCTCCCCCTGGGTGTGGCCTGTATGTGTATTATTGTAATAAAAGCCAGGCTGGATGAGACAGTCCAGAGTTCCTGTTTTACCCTCAAAGTGAAGTGTCGTCTCATTATTGGGGGAAGGATTTATTGCATGCTGTTCCAGTTGACTGCTAGGAGTGTAAGCCTATTCGTATGGTTCCTATTCAATGGTCTACAGCATTCATATGCTTGGGAGAATTTAAAAAGGTTTCTCGGATTCGGTGATTGTGGTGTCTGCCAGAGTGCTTGGAGTCCTCAGGAAGCACTAGGAGCATCCATTAACGGAGGTACCAAGTCGGGGTGCCAGGCGATCCGTTACATTGGTGGCAACGGTGGGATGGCGTCCTAGTGTGAGGTAAAGCAGCTCGGAGACACAGTTCGTTTGGATTACAAAGGGAGGACAACGCTAGTACCCGTACAGCGTCCCTATCCACAAAAGAAGCAACTGCAGCAGAGCAAGCATGGCGCCTGGCTACACTCAGGAGCAGTTGGAAAGACAGGTTGCCATACGGCTGGCTTTCTTTGGACCCAACCCCTCTGAGAAAATTGTGCAGTTCATAAGGGAATCAACGGCAGATTTCCTGCAGCGCCTAGCAGATTTAAACAAAAAGGGAGCTGAAGGGGTCGTCCTTCCTCCCCAGCGGCAGTCTACGGTTCAGGGAGGGGAACCTGTTATTCCCTCTCCCCAGCGGCTGAAGGTGTGTAAGGGAGAGGAGTTTTTTACCCCCTCTCCCCACCGACAACCTAACACACCAAGGGGAGACAGTAAACCCCTCACCAGCGCAGATGGGACCGTGGTCTCTGCGCCCTGCCTACATGGAGTACAGAGGGTCAGCCCTGATCCCCAGCTGCTGAAAGTGTGTAAGGGAGAGGAGTTTGTTACCCCCTCTCCCCAGCGGCAGCTTAGCACACCAAGGGGAGACAGTAAGCCCCACACCAGTGCAGATGGGACCGTGGTCTCTGCGCCCGAGTTACAGGGGGCAGAGGTAGTGGGTCCTACCCCCCAGCAGCAGCGTGATTTATTGGGAATTGGGAGCCCAGTCTCCACTCCCCAGCGGCAGTGTGATTTGTTGGGAATTGGGAGCCCAGTCTCCATTCCCCAGCGGCAGTGTGAATTGCAGGGAATTGGGAGCCCAGTCCCCATTCCCCAGCGGCAGGCTGAGTTACAGGGGGCAGAGGTAGTTGGTCCTACCCCCCAGCAGCAGAGTGATATGCCGGGAAGGCAGTGTGAAGTGCAGGGAGAGGAGAGCAGCGTCCTCCCTCCCCGGCGGCAGGCTGAGTTACAAGGGGCAGAGGTAGTTGGTCCTACCCCCCAGCAGCAGCGTGATTTTTTGGGAATAGAGAGCCCAGTCTCTATTCCCCAGCAACAGGACACTGAATTGGGAGGAGAGGCAGTCGATCTCCCTCCACAAAGACTGAAAGTAGGCATGGGAGAGGAGATTGTTACCTCCTCTCCCCAGCAGCAGAGTGTTCTAATGGGAGAGGAGCTGGTTACCACCTCTCCCCAGCGGCAGCTTAATGTACCAGGGGGAGACTGTAAGCCCCACAACTGTGCAGATGGGACCGTGGTCTCTGCACCTACAGCACAGGGTGTAAGGACAGTCAGTCCTGTCCCCCAGCAACAAGGCTGCTTAGCCAAAGGGGAGACATTCGGTCTCCCCCTCCAACAGTGGAGCTATGTATCCAAAGAGGAGACAGTCGGTCTCCCCCTTTGGCAGCAGAGCGGTGCATCTAAAGGGGAGACAGTCGGTCTCCAGCAGCAGAGCTGTGCATCTAAAGGGGAGACAGTCGGTCTCCAGCAAGGCTCCAACCAGACTACTCCCGTTACAACGGTGATATACCCCAACACGCAGGATTCAGCTTAACAAATGACAGCACAGAGCAGAGATACATCTACCGGACCTTAGAATGGCCAGACTCGACATAAAGGAGAGAGATACAGAGTCAGGAACAATCCAAGGTCAAGGGCACAAAGAGACAGCATAAACTAGGACTAGACGAGGTCTGGTACACAAAAAATCAGCAAGCTGGCAAACAGAGCAGATAAGGATAAAGAGATAACGGAGTCAGAAACAAAGCCAAGGTCAAGTACAAAGAAACACAACTGAACAAAACAAGCGCTAAAGGGAACTAAAACAGAAACCACAATAGGGCAAGGTACTAAGGGAAAAAGGTGAGTATATATACCTTAGCAATTAATTTGATTGGCCCCTGTCATATCCACACCCCCAAAATGTGAGTGTATGGGGAATGTGTCATGACAGGGGCCAATGGGAGACCTTTTCCAATTTAGGCTCCCACTTGTTCCTTTAAGAGCGTGCCCGAGACCCGCGGCTCGCTCTTAGAGTCAGGCGGGACACGTGACCGCTTCTCGCGGTCACTGCCCGCCTTTCTGTTACAGCCGTCGGATGAGCCGCGTGCGGCTCGTGAAGCAGCAGGACCACACGCGGCTCGAACAGAGGACCCCGGCAGGCCCCTGGAAAGGGTAAGTACCGCTACATCTTTGTGGTTTGTGACTCTCTTGCCCTGGACTTTCCTCTCTGTCCTGTTCTTGGGTTCTTTTTGTTTTGTCATGATGTCGGCTTTCCTCAAACTCCAATGAACCACTGTTTCTGATGGAAGTGGGGGTAAATTTTATATTCTGGGCATATCGCGTAATTAGGGTGAACTTGGGGTGAACTTTGTCATAGAGGAACTCGGGGGTTAGTTCAGAGCCATCTTCAAAAGCTCTTTTATGCTGCCATTGCGTGCCTTTGCAAAGAAATCCTTTTTTCCCTTCTTTCCTTTTTGTCCCCCGTTTCCCTCTTTTTTTTATCTCTCCCCACTCCTCTTCCTTCCTTTTCTTTTTTCCCTTTTTGCTTTCTTTTTTTTTCCCCCTTGTTCTTTTTTGCTTTTTCTGATTTTGTTCTGCCTCTGTTATAGTCAGGTAGTTATCATTGCATCATGGTAAGTAATCCGACATGTCAATGTTGTATGTTGCGTGGGGATAGCGACAGTGTGGTACCTTAGGGAGCGTCTCTGAGGCTTTCCGCTCTCTCTCTGGGTATTTTCCCCAGTGCCCGGGCGCCCCTGTCAGGTATGTGGAAGTCGGCGGGTACCTCTATACCAATGTCTCTCAAGAATGCTCTGGGATCCGCTGCCGGCAGTAGTACCGCTGGCCGTGGGCCGTTGAATACCATCATTTTAAATTGGTGGCCCCATGCGAATTTCAGGCCCTTGGCTCTCACCAGGTTGGCTATTGCCTTCCAGTCTCTTCTTCTCGCCAGCGTGGCAGCGCGATGTCTTGGTATAGATGTATTGGCGTACCGTCGTATGTGTAGGTGTGGTTCCTGGTGCTCTTTATGATGTTTTTTTTTTGGCAAAATAGTGCCATCTCATAATCACGTATCGTGGGGGTCCATCGGGGGGACCTCTCGCTCTGAGTGCCCTGTGAGCTCTGTCTAGAGTCCACAGGTGGTCGGGAACGTCGGACAGGTGAGCGCAGAACAGCCTCGTGAGTACTTTTTGCAAGTCAGCGTCTTTGACTTTTTCTGTTAGGCCTTTAATTCGGAGGTTGTTTCTTCGTGGTCTATTCGAGGCATCCTCCACCTCGGTTTCCAATTCTGCCACCCTAGCAAGCAAATTGTTGGTTGTTGTGGCGGCTTCATTGTGGGCCGCAACCACGTGGTCCATTCTCCACTCCAGGGCCTCCGTTCGCTGGCCCACAGCTTGTATCTCAGCTTTGACTTCCTTTGTGGATTTCTCGATCTCTGCTGCCAGAAAGTGCCTGACCTCAGCCAAGGATTGTAGGATTTCTCCGTGTGTTGCCTGTTGTGGTTGGTGGGCGTGCTTCCCGGCGTCTGTGGTGCATGGAGAGTCCGTGCTCTCCGGGACGGTGCCATCTTTAGTTGTTTGCGGCCTGTGTGTGTTCAGCATGTCCGCCACCGACGGGGTGCCCCCCTTCATTTTTTTGCCATATTTTTTGTTTGTGGCCGTAGCCATCACTTTCCCTTCGTCCTTGGGGCCGTTTGTGGTCATGTTCCCAGGGGTAAATCGCTGATGACTGTGTGTTTGTGATCGGTCGGGGCGCAGAGCTCAGAGCCTAAGCTGCCATCTCTTTCGGCATCAAGCCACGCCCCGCAAACGTGTATTCTTAACGCTTTATTTAAAACATTATTTGGGTGGCCGCACCTCCCCATGCCCGCCTTAAATAGCTGTAAAACTCTCCTTTATTCCAGCACAATGCGTCTCCTTGGCGGAGATTATCAAAATGGACAATTTTAGCCATTCCTATGGGAAAACATTGCACTGGCTGAGATCATCAAATCTTATGATCTCGGCCAAGGTGGTGTGGTTGTGAGGCAGAGAAAAACACCACGCTGGCCAATCAGCATCTCCTCATAGAGATGAATTGAATCAGTTCATCTCTATGAGGAATATTTAGCATCTCCATGCAAAGCGTGGAGACACTGAACATCAGTATATTTTCTGAAAAGGCAATGCTTACATGAAAATGCCTGTGGGGACATGCTATATTCACTACATTAAGATGTCGTTGTTCTGATGACTATAGTGTTCCTTTAATATGCAAATGTTGCAACATTTTTTCTAAACTATATAAATCTAAAACATGGGAAATACAGCTAATTATGTAGATCAAAAGATATAAAATGCATAGAAGTTGGGTTGGTGCCTGGAGTATGCCTTTAGCTATTTTACAGAGATCAGGGATGTGAAAGTTGCTGGGATATGATTTAGCCATTGAGGAGCAATATTATTTGTATGCTAGTACATATATTTCATTTATTTGTGGCATGGGACAATAAGAAGTTTAACCCCTTAAGGACCAAACTTCTGGAATAAAAGGGAATCATGACATGTCGCACATGTCTTGTGTCCTTAAGGGGTTAATGCCATGGGTAAACATTCCTAGGTTCTGATAAATTTACTGCTGAACAGGCCCAGTCCAAAAACAGAGGCAGTTTTCTTAGATGACAGTACTCTGGATACAGACATCACCCCGCACGCACTACTACACACGCACATACACACATACACATGCATCCCCCAAAACGCACACAGCCACCAAACATGTATACACACTCACTCAGATACACACTAACACACAGATACACACACACACACACACACACTCAAATACTGTTAGGGACCAGAAACCAGACAAAGACAGAACATAGAGGCAAAACACCTTCATAAAAAAAATAGCAAAAATTAAATAAACCAAAATCAAAGTCAAGGAGATAAGCAGGGATCAGGCACCAAAGCGGGTAGTCAGACGAGCTGGAATCAGGAGAACTGAGAGCTCCACTTGTGGAGTCAGGAACAAGGCAAGACATTTTTTTCTTCTCTTCTACTAAGGGTTGCCCCCTCTGTTTAGTGTACCATCTAAGGCTGTAAACAGTTTTTGTGCACACTCAGATATACACTGATATACACTAGCACATTAACACACACACAAGGCATAACAATTTGATCTGCAGTCACCCTTGGCTGACGTTGTGTCCTGGCTGAGGCTGATGGGAGTGAGCATGTTGCTGCTCACTCCAGCCTCTCCTTAACTCCATGCTCCCTGTGTGCTCCAGCCTCCTCCTCCTCCTCCCTCCCGTGCGGCTGTCTTTTTAGCTTGGAGGGAGTGACAGACTGTCTATCACTTCCTCCCAACTGCAGATACTGCAGTGGCCCCGTCAGGCTCTTAAAGGGCTGGGCCCCTGTTCATTATAATGAATCTAAATAAATGCTAAATGCACTTAATTTATTGAGGGCATTTAGTATAAATAATAGCTTGAACATCACACACACACAATCTGATATATATTGTATGTCAGATTGAATGTGTGATTTCTGGGATATTGTTTGAGACTTGAGGTTGTGAGGGAGCCACTCTACAAATACGGGAGTCTCCTGGACCTACTGGGAGACTTGGGATGTCTGGATACATTTGATGATTTACCAGTAATGGGTGGCATCCTTACTCAACTGCAGAATTTGTAACTGGATACCAACGTAAGTGTAGAAAAAATCCACATGCTCATAAGAAATACCCAGTGTGTCAGGGCTCCGCGAGCGGCGTCCTCTCCTCTTGACACGCCGCTCGCGTCCTCCTTTCCTCCTCCCAGCGGCAGCATGTATAACGCTACACGCTGGGAGCCGGCACTTATATCTGAACACCGGGGTCACTCACGTGACCCGGAGTTAAAGCTACAGCACAATAATCACAGTGGGGGGTATAGATACCCCCCACGTGTGATTGTTAATTCTGATTGGAAGTTATCCAATAAGAATTAAGCTCAGGATTTAAATACTTACCTTTCCTGTCTCTCAGTGCCCTGTTGTGGTCTTTGCTTGCTAGTATTGCTATTGAACTTGTGTTTCTGGTTACGTACTCTCTGGCTTGCTTATCTGACTTTGTGACTTTCTCCTACCCTTTGACCTCGTTAACTCTCGTTATTCTTGTCTCCTGACTATTTTTTGTGTGCTTAGCCCGGCCACTCTAAGGTCCGGTACTGCACCTGTTCTGTGTGTGTGTTAGCGTGTTTGGTTCCCGGAATCGTGACACACTGTTTCTGTAATGTAGATATCACAGTGGTAAATCCAGTACTATGCTGAAGAGCAGTGCTGCAGGAATAGCTACAGCAGATGTATACTCCGTGTTCTCCCAGCTCCTTCATTGTATGTGTGTGAGGCAGGACATAAAATAAAATATATCACTACCCATCTGCCTATTGACAGCCTCTCAATCAAGAAGTGCAGGGTAAGCACTGATGTACAGTGTATATAATAGGAGAGAATTAATTGATGCACACAGTATAACAGCTCTTGCAGAAGATATGGGAGGATGAGTATTTTGCAAATAACTCCACATGCCCTAAACACCTCTTTTCCCCGAGCCTAAATTTAAACCCTCCCAAAGCCTAAACACATCCTCTATGTAGTCCGATTTCCCCCCTCCTCCCATTTGCATTAAAAATAAATAAAATAAAGATTTTTACTTACCCTTTCTCCTCACATAATGTCTCTGCCTCCCCCGATGTCATGGAGGAGGCATGCCTCCAACATAATGCTCCAATCCAATGTTCCTCAAACATAAGTATTGGGAACCTGATATGTGTGTGTGGCAGGTACTGTAAGCATATTTAGGCTTCCCCATCCCCAGAGGAGAGCTTTCTATTCAATACTTTTCTATATGCTTCCATTTTTTACTTAGTGCAGCGGCGGCTCCTCTAGTGGCTGTCAGTATGAGATCCACTAGAGGAAGATTTAAAAGGACAGATCCAGTGCACCAGACCACTTATTTGAGAAGAAGTGGCCTGGGTTATTATAGTGCCTTTTTAAAGTGAACCTTTTGTGAAAAAATTAACTTACCTTAATATAATGATTTACTAGTTTTTCCTCCGTACCAGTGCCGCCATATTCATGGTTTGTGGGCGTTACTCTTCATGTAATATTCTCCTCTCCACCTACGTTCTTCTTTAATTTGCCCGCTTGTGACATATCCCAAAGCAGGACAAATTTCATCAGTCACGTAAACAAATGGGAACAATGCAACTTCCTCAGACACGACATTGCTGCTCTTTCATATATACCACTATTAGTGGAGATATACTCATCTCAGTTTTAAGTCTGTAAGTGTATGCTATCATTAAATTTGTGTTTTATATACATATTGCATTATTGTGTTTCTCTTATTCCAATATTAAGGATATATTAAAGAGGAAGATTTGGCTTTACCAGCTATACCCCAAGGTGGGGAGATATGCCTGACAATCATTTTATACTATGTACAGTTTATTTTCTATTTATAGATTCCTTTAATTTATAACAGGATTTTCAGATATATGAGGTTTTATAATTTTAAGCTATAACTTATTGCAAAACAGATATATTCAATAGTAAAAACCAGATCTGTTGGTTCACTGCCCAGAATAAAAATCCACAAGTGGCAGTAGAGCAACTGCAAAACAGAATAGTGAAAGCCATTCCTTATATAGCAGAAGAAAAGCTAGCTGATTATCTGTAGTAGAAAAATAAAGCTTGATAGAAATTGCAAGATAATCAAATAAATATTGTAATGGACCGTTTCAGCAGACAAGGGGTTAAAAATCTGTTTAGGCGATAATCCCCTTTCTGAGACACCGGCACAGCTACTGCAGAACACCAAACTCCCGAACTGGATACAAAATAGCACTCCAACTCCCGAAC
The DNA here is from genome assembly GCF_036172605.1 of Pelobates fuscus. NCBI lineage: Eukaryota > Metazoa > Chordata > Amphibia > Anura > Pelobatidae > Pelobates > Pelobates fuscus. The sequence goes on along the minus strand of NC_086327.1, from coordinate 55,358,103 downwards.
CGGAACCTCACGAATAGCTGCCAGCAGACAAACAGGAAAAGCATACAATCAGCTTACACTCCTGGCATACAGTGAATCCCCCCAAGAACGAGACAAGGCTCCGTGTTGAGGGTCAAGCAGTGGTCTCAGGTGCTGGCACACCCAGCCTGTTTTTTATTACAGTTTTTGCAAATACAGGACCGCCCACAGGGAGGTATTAAACAACCAATCACATCACAGTTACATCCCACATATTCCCTCCCCTTATCCTGAGAGGAAACTCAATTATACATACAGTTAAAACATACTTTTTACCCAACTTTCATAACTCTAAAACCATACATCACATTCACATACACATTCACAATCAATCCATTCAGGGGAACAACATATTAAAAAATGGCATGAATCAGACCAGGGGTTCAAAAGTTAGTAAAAGTATCTTTTGGGGCCTGGCTGGCACATGGCTATCTGGCCCAGACCGGTTTTACACAGCACTCTATCCTGGAGACAATGGGGAAAATAATCCAATTATATCCAGGGATAGAGGCAGACTCCATTGAGCACATGGTTGCAAAAATACATAAAATTACACAATGTTACAATTACTACATAAAACATATACATGCAACATATCCCCAGATAGCTTAGGTCTGAGTGCACATTATTGAATGGTGCTCAGACCACACACATACAGTTCAATTGCCATGGAGCTAAAGTCTTTCCCATAGTCTTTCATTATATGAATGGGCTCCATGGCATAGCTATCTGGGGTATCACTGCTCACACAGGGCAAGTACCGAATGACCCCACTGTATTTAAAGGGCCAGAATGAGTGACATGCACTCTGTTAGGGCCGAATACTGTTTTTAAAGGGCCCAATCTCCCAGGGCCATAGTCCAAAGGCAGCAGGCGGGCAACCAGGCTTCTCCAATGCAATGTGGCGAGATTGCTCTCGTCACAAATATATCCTCCTGGGAACCGAGGAAAAAAATTGTTATCCAATATGCCATCTATTTTTTATGAAAAGAAAGAGAAAGTTCCCAGCATCCAAGCCTATCACATGACAAATCACTGACAAATCACTGGAAAGCCCAGGATGTCCTCTTTACAGCAGGGATTGATAGAGTAGCTCAAAAGAATAAAAGGAGAGGACACAATGGGCTGGGTCTTAGGAGGATAATACTAAGGAACAGCAGAAACTAATAAAGAACCACAAGTATGACAATTATGTCAACTAACAGCACCCTTTTGGAAAGATATTGAAAAAGCTAAACAATACTTTTTACAAAATAATGGGCTCCAGAAAAACAAATGGGGCATATACAACTTGCCTTAATACCTCACACCAAGGATGGGTCTTAGGAAAATAAAAACTACTTACCAACTTTAATATCTGCTTAATCCTGTATGTTAGCTCACACAAAAGAAAACTGTCAAGCGTACTTAAAAGCCAAAGAAAAGAACGTTTAACATTTCTTGCGAAAATGTATCTGAAATCAAGAGTGAACAACATGCAGCAAAGCAAAAAAACATAATTTGCATTTTACTGTTGAGTTACAAAATGCATTAAGTGTTTTTTTGCTGTGTTCATTGCTTAATGTGGATTATGAATACTTTCTGAGAAAAAAGATTTTGATCATGTTTTCTTACAGTTTGCAACATGAACCTAAGAAATTGAAAAGCCACCAATATTACAGTTAGAGATGCTTAAAAACAGAACATTCAGATGTATGTTGACAACATGATGCATTTTAAAGAAGATTTGGACTTGAATCCAAATATCGAAATACATTAAACCAAAACATTGAGATTTAATAGCTTGAGGATAGCACCTACCACTTCAATATTCATTTAACGAGCGGAGATTACAGGAGTTACCTGCTTAATCAAAAACAAAAGGCTATTTAAATGCTTTAATGCTTTGGTATTCAAGGTGCAAATAAACTAGAAACCCAAAAGGACCTGCATTACAAAATAAAAGTGGAACAGAGAATGATGATAAACCTGGCATCCCTCGCATTGCATGTAGTCAAACAGTTTTTGAACAACTTCAGTTCTTATCTCTGGTCTACTAGTAATCTAAATGTTCCTAAGCAGAAACTGCCATTAGCGGTTCTGAGCTAATCCAGTCAGCTGATTTAAGAACATCTGAAACTACTTGCTTAGGAATTTGCATCTCTTCTGCATTAGTACTGTAGGGCACTCCTGACACCACAGCCAATCAAGTGAGTTTAATGGGAATAGTGCTTTGAGTGTTCCTTTAATATTTGGTTTGTACTTGTCCTATGCAAAGATGTTTGAGACTTCAGAAATGTGTTATTTAATATATACGAAACTTTAACAGGTCACTTAATTGTTTAAATTATATTTGTTGTAATAGTTTTCTTGTTATTTAGGTCCTGCATTTTGGGGTCTGGTGAACTCTGCTTGGAATTTGTGTACAATTGGCAAACGACAATCACCGATTAACATTAATACCAGTCAAATAATCTTTGATCCCTTTCTACCACCACTCAGACTAAGCATGAATGGAAAACAGGTACTGTACTTTGAAATTTAGATTCAATTAACATGATGTTTATGTTGAGCATAACTACAACCCAAGCATTTTTTTCTCAGGTGATGAACATTAAGAAACAAATGTATAGTTTATCTGATATCCTGTAATCAGTGGTGTATCCTGGTTTTGTGCTGCCCTAGGCATGGCAAAACTCAGGCACCCCTTTCCTTCCCCGCCTTCTAAATACACACAAACATTCACTGACAGACACGCAAACCCTAGCTAACAGACATACACACTCACTAACAGACACATACAGTCACTAGCAGACACACACATTCACTAACAGACATGCATACACTCTCACTAACAGACACACACATAGTAACACACTCCCTAACAGACACACTCCCTGACATACACACACTCACTAACAGACACACACTCACTCACTAACAGACACACACACAGTCACTAACAGACACACACACACTCACTCACTAACAGACACACACTCACTGACTGCCACACACTCACACATTAACACACTCATTTTTTTTTATTCAACCCCCTCCCCCAGCCTCCTTACTTTTGGGAATGCTGGGGGCGTTATCCCTTTCCCTGGAGTCCAGTGGGCTGGTGGGCGGGTGGGCGGCGCTGGCGAGGGAGCACTGTTTAATGAGCCATATGACGCCATATTCCGGCTCCCAGCATCACTCTGCGGCGCGGAGCTGAGCAGAG